>NC_091234.1:2638874-2824177 GCF_040958095.1 Procambarus clarkii | reverse complement strand
CTACTGCCACCCTCCACTACTGCCACCCTCTACTACTGCCACCCTCCACTACTGCCACCCACCACTACCACCACCCTCCACTTCTGCCACCCTCCACTACAGCCACCCTTCACTACCGCCACCCTCCACTACCGCCACCCTCCACTACTGCCACCCTCCACTACTGCACCTTCCACTACTGCCACCCTCCACTACCACCACCCTCCACTACCGCCACCCACCACTACTGCCACCCTACACTACTGCCACCCTCCACTACTGCACCCTCCACTACTGCACCCTCCACTACTGCCACCCTCCACTACTGCCACCCTCCACTACAGCCACCCTTCACTACCGCCACCCTCCACTACCGCCACCCTCCACTACTGCCACCCTCCACTACTGCACCCTCCACTACTGCCACCCTCCACTACCACCACCCTCCACTACCGCCACCCACCACTACTGCCACCCTACACTACTGCCACCCTCCACTACTGCACCCTCCACTACTGCACCCTCCACTACTGCCACCCTCCACTACTGCACCCTCCACTACTGCACCCTCCACTACTGCCACCCTCCACTACTGCACCCTCCACTACTGCACCCTCCACAACTGCCACCCTCCACTACTGCACCCTCCACTACCGCCACCCTCCACTACCGCCACCCTCCACTACCACCACCCTCCACTACTGCCACCCTCCACTACCACCACCCTCCACTACTGCCACCCTCCACTACCACCACATTCCACTACCGCCACCCTCCACTACTGCCACCCTCCACTACTGCCACCCTCCACTACTGCACCCTCCACTACTGCCACCCTTCATTACCGGCACCCTACACTACCACCACCCTCCACTACTGCCACCCTCCACTACCGCCACCCTCCACTACTGCCTCCCTCCACTACTGCACCCTCCACTACTGCCACCCTTCATTACCACCACCCTCCACTACTGCCACCCTCCACTACTGCCACCCTCCACTACCACCACCCTCCACTACCGCCACCCTCCACTAACGCCACCCTCCATTACCGCCACCCTACACTACCGCCACCCTCCACTACTGCCACCCTCCACTACTGCCACCCTCCACTACTGCCATCCTCCACTACTGCCACCCTCCACTACTGCCACCCTCCACTACCACCACCCTCCACTACCGCCACCCTCCACTACTGCCACCCTCCACTACTGCCACCCTCCGCTACTGCCACCCTCCACTACCGCCACCCTCCACTACTACCACCCTCCACTACTGCCACCCTCCATTACCGCCACCCTCCACTACCGCCACCCTCCACTACCACCACCCTCCACTACCACCACCCTCCACTACCGCCACCCTCCACTACTGCCACCCTCCACTACTGCCACCATCCACTACTGCCACCCTTCACTACCGCCACCCTCCACTACTGCCACCCTCCACTACTGCCACCCTCCACTACTGCCACCCTCTACTACTGCCACCCTCCACTACTGCCACCCTCCACTACCGCCACCCTCCACTACCGCCACCCTCCATTGCCGCCACCCTCCACTACCACCACCCTCCACTACTGCCACCCTCCACTACTGCCACCCTACACTACTGCCACCCTCCACTACCACCACCCTCCACTACCACCACCCTCCACTACTGCCACCCTCCACTACTGCCACTCTCCACTACCACCACCCTCCACTACCACCACCCTCCACTACCACCACCCTCCACTACTGCCACCCTCCACTACTGCCACCCTCCACTACTGCCACCCTCCACTATTGCCACCTTCCACTACCGCCACCCTCCATTACCGCCACCCTCCACTACCACCACCCTACACTACCACCACCCTCCACTACCACCACCCTACACTACTGCCACCTCCAATACTGCCACCCTCCACTACTGCCACCCTCCACTACTGCCACCCTCCACTACTGCCACCCTCCACTACTGCCACCCTCCACTACCACCACCCTCCACTACTGCCACCCTCCACTACCACCACCCTCCACTACTGCCACCCTCCATTACCGCCACCCTCCAATACTGCCACCCTCCACTACTGCCACCATCCACTACTGCCACCCTCCACTACTGCCACCCTCCACTACTGCCACCCTCCACTACTGCCCCCCTCCACTACCGCCACCCTCCACTACCACCACCCTCCACTACCGCCACCCTCCACTACCACCACCCTACACTACTGCCACCCTCTACTACTGCCACCCCTCCACTACTGCCACCCTCCACTACTGCCACCCTCCACTACTGCCACCTTCCACTACTGCCACCCTCCACTACCACCACCCTCCAGTAGTGCCACCCTCCACTACCACCACCCTCCACTACTGCGACCTTCCATTACCGCCACCCTCCACTACTGCCACCCTCCACTACTGCCACCCTCCACTACCACCACCCTCCACTACTGCCACCCTCCACTACTGCCACCCTCCACTACCACCACCCTCCACTACTGTCACCCTCCACTACCTCCACCCTCCACTACTGCCACCCTCCACTACTGCCACCCTCCACTACTGCCACCCTCCACTACTGCCACCCTCCACTTCTGCCACCCTCCACTATCGCCACCCTCCACTACTGCCACCCTCCACTACTGCCACCCTCCACTACCACCACCCTCCACTACTGCCACCCTCCATTACCGCCACCCTCCACTACTGCCACCCTCCACTACTGCCACCCTCCACTACCACCACCCTCCACTACTGCCACCCTCCACTACTGCCACCCTCCACTACCACCACCCTCCACTACCGCCACCCACCACTACCGCCACCCTCCATTACCGCCACCCTACACTACCGCCACCCTCCACTACTGCCACCCTCCACTACTGCCACCCTCCACTACTGCCACCCTCCACTACTGCCCCCCTCCACTACCGCCACCCTCCACTACCACCACCCTCCACTACCGCCACCCTCCACTACCACCACCCTACACTACTGCCACCCTCTACTACTGCCACCCCTCCACTACTGCCACCCTCCACTACTGCCACCCTCCACTACTGCCACCTTCCACTACTGCCACCCTCCACTACCACCACCCTCCACTAGTGCCACCCTCCACTACCACCACCCTCCACTACTGCGACCTTCCATTACCGCCACCCTCCACTACTGCCACCCTCCACTACTGCCACCCTCCACTACCACCACCCTCCACTACTGCCACCCTTCACTACTGCCACCCTCCACTACCACCACCCTCCACTACTGCCACCCTCCACTACCACCACCCTCCACTACTGCCACCCTCCACTACTGCCACCCTCCACTACTGCCACCCTCCACTACTGCCACCCTCCACTACTGCCACCCTCCACTATCGCCACCCTCCACTACTGCCACCCTCCACTACTGCCACCCTCCACTACCACCACCCTCCACTACTGCCACCCTCCATTACCGCCACCCTCCACTACTGCCACCCTCCACTACTGCCACCCACCACTACCACCACCCTCCACTACTGCCACCCTCCACTACTGCCACCCTCCACTACCACCACCCTCCACTACCGCCACCCACCACTACCGCCACCCTCCATTACCGCCACCCTACACTACCGCCACCCTCCACTACTGCCACCCTCCACTACTGCCACCCTCCACTACTGCCACCCTCCACTACTTCCACCCTTCACTACTGCCACCCTACACTACTGCCACCCTCCACTACTGCTACCCTCCACTACCGCCACCCTCCACTTCCACCACCCTCCACTACTGCCACCCTCCAATACTGCCACCCTCCACTACTGCCACCCTCCACTACTGCCACCCTCCACTACTGCCACCCTCCACTACTGCCACCCTCCACTACTGCCACCCTCCACTACCGCCACCCTCCACTACTGCCACCCTCCACTACCACCACCTTCCACTACTGCCACCCTCCACTACCACCACCCTCCACTACTGCCACCCTCCACTACCGCCACCCTCCATTACCGCCACCCTCCACTACTGCCACCCTCCACTACTGCCACCCTCCACTACTGCCACCCTCCACTACTGCCACCCTCCACTACTGCCACCCTCCACTACCACCACCCTCCACTACTGCCACCCTCCACTACCGCCACCCTCCACTACTGCCACCCTCCACTACCACCACCTTCCACTACTGCCACCCTCCACTACCACCACCCTCCACTACTGCCACCCTCCACTACCGCCACCCTCCATTACCGCCACCCTCCACTACTGCCACCCTCCACTACTGCCACCCTCCACTACTGCCACCCTCCACTACTGCCACCCTCCACTACCGCCACCCTCCACTACTGCCACCCTCCACTACCACCACCCTCCACTACTGCCACCCTCCACTACTGCCACCCTCCACTACCGCCACCCTCCACTACTGCCACCCTCCACTACCACAACCCTCCACTACTGCCACCCTCCACTACTGCCACCCTCCACTACTGCCACCCTCCACTACTGCCTGCACCCTCCACTACTGCCACCCTCCACTACTGCCACCCTCCACTACTGCCACCCTCCACTACTGCCATCCTCCACTACTGCCACCCTCCACTACTGCCACCCTACAATACCGCCACCCTCCACTACTGCCACCCTCCACTACCGCCACCCTCCACTACTGCCACCCTTCATTACCGCCACCCTCCACTACTGCCACCCTCCACTACTGCTACCCTCCACTACCACCACCCTCCACTACTGCCACCCTCCACTACTGCCACCCTCCACTACCGCCACCCTCCACTACTGCCACCCTCCACTACCGCCACCCTCCACAACTGCCACCCTCCATTACCGCCACCCTCCACTACCACCAACCTCCACTACCACCACCCTCCACTACCACCACCCTCCATTACCGCCACCCTCCACTACTGCCACCCTCCACTACTGCCACCCTCCACTACTGCCACTCTCCACTACCACCACCCTCCACTTCTGCCACCCTCCACTACCACCACCCTCCACTACCACCACCCTCCACTACTGCCACCCTCCACTACCGCCACCCTCCACTACTGCCACCCTCCACTACTGCCACCCTCCACTACTGCCACCCACCACTACTGCCACCCTCCACTACTGCCACCCTCCACTACCACCACCCTCCACTACCACCACCCTCCACTACCGCCACCCTCCACTACCGCCACCCTCCACTACTGCCACCCTCCACTACCGCCACCCTCCACTACCGCCACCCTCCACTACTGCCACCCTCCACTACCACCACCCTCCACTACCACCACCCTCCACTACCGCCACCCTCCACTACCGCCACCCTCCACTACTGCCACCCTCCACTACCGCCACCCTCCACTACCGCCACCCTCCACTACTGCCACCCTCCACTACTGCCACCCTCCACTACTGCCACCCTCCACTACTGCCACCCTCCATTACCGCCACCCTCCACTACCGCCACCCTCCACTACCACCACCCTCCACTACCACCACCCTCCACTACCGCCACCCTCCACTACTGCCACCCTCCACTACTGCCACCCTCCACTACTGCCACCCTCCACTACCGCCACCCTCCACTACTGCCACCCTCCACTACTGCCACCCTCCACTACTGCCACCCTCCACTACTGCCACCCTCCACTACTGCCACCCTCCACTACCGCCACCCTCCACTACCGCCACCCTCCATTACCGCCACCCTCCACTACCACCACCCTCCACTACTGCCACCCTCCACTACTGCCACCCTACACTACCACCACCCTCCACTACTGCCACCCTCCACTACTGCCACCCTCCACTACCACCACCCTCCACTACTGCCACCCTCCACTACTGCCACCCTCCACTACTGCCACCCTCCACTACTGCCACCCTCCACTACTGCCACCCTCCACTACTGCCACCCTCCACTACTGCCTCCCTCCACTACTGCCACCCTCCACTACTGCCACCCTCCACTACCGCCACCCTCCACTACTGCCACCCTCCACTACTGCCACCCTCCACTACTGCCACCCTCCACTACCGCCACCCTCCACTACCCCCACCCTCCATTACCGCCACCCTCCACTACCACCACCCTCCACTACTGCCACCCTCCACTACTGCCACCCTACACTACCACCACCCTCCACTACTGCCACCCTCCACTACTGCCACCCTCCACTACCACCACCCTCCACTACTGCCACCCTCCACTACTGCCACCCTCCACTACTGCCACCCTCCACTACCACCACCCTCCACTACTGCCACCCTCCACTACTGCCACCCTCCACAACTGCCACCATCCACTACTGCCACCCACCACTACTGCCACCCTCCACTACTGCCACCCTCCACTACTGCCACCCTCCACTACTGCCACCCTCCACAACCGCCACCCTCCACTACTGCCACCCTTCACTACCGCCACCCTCCACTACTGCCACCCTCCACTACCGCCACCCTCCACTACCGCCACGCTCCATTACCGCCACCCTCCACTACCACCACCCTCCACTACTGCCACCCTCCACTACTACCACCCTACACTACCACCACCCTCCACTACTGCCACCCTCCACTACTGCCACCCTCCACTACCACCACCCTCCACTACTGCCACCCTCCACTACTGCCACCCTCCACTACTGCCACCCTCCACTACCACCACCCTCCACTACTGCCACCCTCCACTACTGCCACCCTCTACTACTGCCACCCTTCACTACTGCCACCCACCACTACCACCACCCTCCACTACTGCCACCCTCCACTACAGCCACCCTTCACTACCGCCACCCTCCACTACCGCCACCCTCCACTACTGCCACCCTCCACTACTGCACCCTCCACTACTGCCACCCTCCACTACCACCACCCTCCACTACCGCCACCCACCACTACTGCCACCCTACACTACTGCAACCCTCCACTACTGCACCCTCCACTACTGCACCCTCCACTACTGCCACCCTCCACTACTGCACCCTCCACTACTGCCACCCTCCACTACTGCACCCTCCACTACTGCCACCCTCCACTACTGCCACCCTCCACTACTGCACCCTCCACTACTGCACCCTCCACTACTGCCACCCTCCACTACTGCACCCTCCACTACTGCACCCTCCACAACTGCCACCCTCCACTACTGCACCCTCCACTACCGCCACCCTCCACTACTGCCACCCTCCACTACTGCACCCTCCACTACTGCCACCCTCCACTACTGCCACCCTACACTACTGCCACCCTCCACTACCACCACCCTCCACTACCGGCACCCTCCACTACCACCACCCTCCACTACTGCCACCCTCCACTACCACCACCCTCCACTACTGCCACCCTCCACTACCACCACATTCCACTACCGCCACCCTCCACTACTGCCACCCTCCACTACTGCCACCCTCCACTACTGCACCCTCCACTACTGCCACCCTTCATTACCGGCACCCTACACTACCACCACCCTCCACTACTGCCACCCTCCACTACCGCCACCCTCCACTACTGCCACCCTCCACTACTGCACCCTCCACTACTGCCACCCTTCATTACCACCACCCTCCACTACTGCCACCCTCCACTACTGCCACCCTCCACTACCACCACCCTCCACTACCGCCACCCTTCACTAACGCCACCCTCCATTACCGCCACCCTACACTACCGCCACCCTCCACTACTGCCACCCTCCACTACTGCCACCCTCCACTACTGCCACCGCTCCACTACTGCCACCCTCCACTACTGCCACCCTCCACTACCACCACCCTCCACTACCGCCACCCTCCACTACTGCCACCCTCCACTACTGCCACCCTCCGCTACTGCCACCCTCCACTACCGCCACCCTCCACTACTACCACCCTCCTGTAACGGGGGGTGGGGGAAATAGCTCTATCTTGTCCATTATTCCACCCCCCAGTTAACTAACGAGGCCGGGGGAAACAGCTCTCTCTAGTCCGTTATCCCGTCCCCAGTTAGCCAACTATTCTAGAGCACCTCCAGAGTTCCTAAGGCAACCTCTCTCGTTCAACACCTTGTAACCTAGGTATTTGACTACCTAGGTACTAAGACTACAAGGCGTCGTAACTGGATCAGCTACCCGAAACTCTAGAGAGAACTCTAGAATACAAAATCATTGCCACAAACGTAAAAGAGAAAACGAAAGGAAAGAAATGAATAGTGAAGTAATTAGTGAGGGTTTGGGGTGAGAGGGAGAGAGGTGGGAGGGGCGAGGAGGGTCATTAGTTGAAAGTGAGAGTTTAGAGAGGGGTGGAGGGAGAGGAATAGATAGGTAGTAGTAGAAGAGTAGATAGTAGAAGTAGAAGAGTAGATAGTAGAAGACGAAATGCTGCCACCATCCATTCATGATCATTACATACAAGACAAGGAATGGAACTTGCCGGTATCACAAAATTCTCAAAAGATGTTATCCTGAGTTCATTATTAGTAGTTCCCATCTTTATCATGTACTCATTCTAAACCATGAAACCAGTAACCACAGAGGCTTTCTCACCTCAACTCAATTCTCTAGGGAACACAGTGAAAGACCATTTAAATAATAAATTCATAATTATATTTACATGAAGTATCATAATTTAGCAATTCAATTAAAATGTTCCAGTTTAATATGCAAAGTGAGTCATCATCCAAGAATTCGAGAACCCTACAACTTGACTGCCCCTGATCATCACACAACATATGTAAAACACGACAAGTCACCTTACTGTTCACTCACCAAGTGTCTCTGCCTATAGCTGGATAGAGGGGGGGGGGGGGTCTGTAGTTGACAGAGACTCCCGCCCTGCCGGCCGACAGCCTTCCTGCTAGGCCGTCTCCTCTGCAATCCTGACTGCCGTTCTGTCTGTTAATGCCTCTTTCTGGATAGCTCTCCGAGTTTATATTGGGGAACCTAGTAGCTAACTCCGCCCACAAATAGATAGCCTCCGGCACTACCAAGCCACTCCTTAAACGTCGGCTTGTTTGAAGGCTACCAGACTACAATTAAGAGCTTAGCGGAAGCAAGGTGAAATTCTCATGATCTGACCTCAGGTCACTTGAGGTCATTAAGGCTTTGAGGTGTGAGATCTCAGGCAGACAACTGGCGCCTCTCAGATCCTTGTCTGTGACTCATGTACTCTATATATATTTTAAATAACCTAACCCAAACACTTTTACAGTGTTACATCTCCCCTTCTCCCCGAAATAAAGTTTTTGCAACACTGCTAAAGCAAGCTAGCTGTGTGCAACAACTTTATTAACGAAAACAAAAAAATACATCCTAGCTAAACAAATATACATCATCCTACTCTAAAAAAAATGAAATATATAGACAGACGTCCATTGTCTCTGGCTGGGCGACGTCACTGCTTGGTCTTGTAGATAATCCTGTACCACATTTCTTCAACACAACTGCCTCCGTCGCTTCTCCGTCGTTAACGCACAACAACACTTGGTCAACCCGAAAGCCGTTACTACTTGAACTGTGCACAGGACCGTGGAATTCGGTTGTCCCAGCTGATCTGTAATTGGCCCTACGTCAGTCACCATGAGAGACGTATATTGGGGTTCTTCACAGCTATAGGGACTACAAGTTTCGAGACCTTCATATAGTTGCCAACAGTAGAAATCCCATCCTACTCTTCTCCTCCCTGTTGCTCCAGCACGCCTCCTTCAGAGAGCTACTTCTGACAGCCACATCAAGTCCGCACGACACAGGAAGAATCACTCAACAGAGCTACCTGCTTGTAGGAGGGGCGGCCAGTTAAGGCAAACGATCCTGTCTTGCAATTACGCTCCATGCAATGATGCTGACACCAGCAAGGGACACGAGGCATCGTGTCTCACTCAGCTTGTCTTATCTTCTTCTTCTTCTTTCTTCTTTCTTCTTTCTTCTCTCTTCCTTCTTCTCTCTTCCTTCTTCTCTCTTCTTTCTTCTCCCTTCTTTCTTCTCTCTTCTTTCTCCCATGGGTCTTTGACAAGCGACCTGGGGTCCATTGGGGTCTGTCCGTCCTGGGGTCCATCCTGGGTAGACCGATGTTGGTGGGACAGACTGGAGTCGTTGTTGCTCCTCTTCCATCTTTACTGGGTCGTCTGGGGTCGTCTGCAGAACGACCTGGGGTCCACTGGGGGTCCGCTGGGGTCCGTCCGTCTTGGGGTCCAATGGGTAGACCAATGTTGACCGACCGAGAGGGCTGCATCTTGGGGTCCCCTGGGGTGGTGGTGGTGGTGAAGCCATGACCTCCAGGTAGTGGGCTGGTCGTGGTGGTGGTGATAAACGCTCCTGAGTGTGGTACACAGCAGCCGTCTCCCTCTTCTGTATATGCGTCGCGCCTCTCCTCTGGCTCCCACCTGTGAATTGAACATAAAGGCGACAATACCCGTGTTCCATGCTGTTGTGTGACCCTGTAGTTTGTATAGGGTTTACACAGTCCAGTTATACCGCTCTCCTCCTGGCAACAACTACACTTAATTTTTTTAAAATAATCCAATTAACACTGAATGATACTGACTTGGTGGAACATAAGACAGTAACAGAGGAAAGTTAGAGAAGAGAGAATAAGGTCATCACTACTTTTAACTTGTCACAAAAAAAAAATCAAAACTAATAGACAAAACGCTAGCCTAAACTTAACTGTACCGTTCCTAATCTTAAGTACATAAACCGCCGTTACTCCCACCCTTAACCTACAGCCACCTACGTGACCCAGAGTGTCTCCCTAGCATCTCCGCCGGTCAACAACTCCAAACTGTTGCCACCCCTGTGACCAGACTATCTAACGTCGAGCGTCCCCAACGTGAAGTCTACTGACATACTAAGGCTCCCCCTAGCATGCTGTACAAGACCAGTACACCTCGGGTTATTGCGTTCAAATGAGTAAAACAGTCGATCGCAATAATCTGAGCAGAACCACTAAAAACTACTTAAAATCTATTTAAGAACTACACCTGCCACTCCCCACTGACCTGGAGACCAGCGGTGGCTGGGTGTCCCCGTGGGACATGCGAGGTCACCTGTCACACTCAGCTGACCTGCACTACCAACACCGCTAAGTTCCCAAATCGCCAAATCTTATTACTAACATAAATCACTACACACGCAAGTTCTGGTGAACATTCCCTGAACACCACAAAACTCACAAAATCACTAAACCACAACACTAGAGAATCACTATCTCCTAGCCTGAAAAAAACTCGCTAAATCGCGAAAGTAAAACACCTGTCAAGATCTCCCTGATAGCGCCTGAGCGGCAAAAAGACACGTGGGACTGAACAATGTTAAAAGAACACCAACTACCTACAACATTGTTCAACACCGCTGCCAACATTGTAACGGGGGGTGGGGGGAAATGGCTCTATCTTGTCCATTATTCCACCCCCCAGTTAACTAACGAGGCCGGGGGAAACAGCTCTCTCTAGTCCGTTATCCCGTCCCCAGTTAGCCAACTATTCTAGAGCACCTCCAGAGTTCCTAAGGCAACCTCTCTCGTTCAACACCTTGTAACCTAGGTATTTGACTACCTAGGTACTAAGACTACAAGGCGTCGTAACTGGATCAGCTACCCGAAACTCTAGAGAGAACTCTAGAATACAAAATCATTGCCACAAACGTAAAAGAGAAAACGAAAGGAAAGAAATGAATAGTGAAGTAATTAGTGAGGGTTTGGGGTGAGAGGGAGAGAGGTGGGAGGGGCGAGGAGGGTCATTAGTTGAAAGTGAGAGTTTAGAGAGGGGTGGAGGGAGAGGAATAGATAGGTAGTAGTAGAAGAGTAGATAGTAGAAGTAGAAGAGTAGATAGTAGAAGACGAAATGCTGCCACCATCCATTCATGATCATTACATACAAGACAAGGAATGGAACTTGCCGGTATCACAAAATTCTCAAAAGATGTTATCCTGAGTTCATTATTAGTAGTTCCCATCTTTATCATGTACTCATTCTAAACCATGAAACCAGTAACCACAGAGGCTTTCTCACCTCAACTCAATTCTCTAGGGAACACAGTGAAAGACCATTTAAATAATAAATTCATAATTATATTTCACATGAAGTATCATAATTTAGCAATTCAATTAAAATGTTCCAGTTTAATATGCAAAGTGAGTCATCATCCAAGAATTCGAGAACCCTACAACTTGACTGCCCCTGATCATCACACAACATATGTAAAACACGACAAGTCACCTTACTGTTCACTCACCAAGTGTCTCTGCCTATAGCTGGATAGAGGGGGGGGGGGTCTGTAGTTGACAGAGACTCCCGCCCTGCCGGCCGACAGCCTTCCTGCTAGGCCGTCTCCTCTGCAATCCTGACTGCCGTTCTGTCTGTTAATGCCTCTTTCTGGATAGCTCTCCAAGTTTATATTGGGGAACCTAGTAGCTAACTCCGCCCAAAAATAGATAGCCTCCGGCACTACCAAGCCACTCCTTAAACGTCGGCTTGTTTGAAGGCTACCAGACTACAATTAAGAGCTTAGCGGAAGCAAGGTGAAATTCTCATGATCTGACCTCAGGTCACTTGAGGTCATTAACGCTTTGAGGTGTGAGATCTCAGGCAGACAACTGGCGCCTCTCAGATCCTTGTCTGTGACTCATGTACTCTATATATATTTTAAATAACCTAACCCAAACACTTTTACAGTGTTACACTCCACTACGGCCACCCTCCATTACCGCCACCCTCCACTACCGCCACCCTCCACTACCACCACCCTCCACTACCACCACCCTCCACTACCGCCACCCTCCACTACTGCCACCCTCCACTACTGCCACCATCCACTACTGCCACCCTTCACTACCGCCACCCTCCACTACTGCCACCCTCCACTACTGCCACCCTCCACTACTGCCACCCTCTACTACTGCCACCCTCCACTACTGCCACCCTCCACTACCGCCACCCTCCACTACCGCCACCCTCCATTACCGCCACCCTCCACTACCACCACCCTCCACTACTGCCACCCTCCACTACTGCCACCCTACACTACTGCCACCCTCCACTACCACCACCCTCCACTACTGCCACCCTCCACTACTGCCACCCTCCACTACTGCCACCCTCCACTACTGCCACCCTCCACTACTGCCACCCTCCACTACTGCCACCCTCCACTACTGCCACCCTCTACTACTGCCACCCTCCACTACCGCCACCCTCCACTACTGCCACCCTCCACTACCGCCACCCTCCACTACTGCCACCCTCCACTACCGCCACCCTCCACTACCGCCACCCTCCATTACCGCCACCCTCCACTACCACCACCCTCCACTACTGCCACCCTCCACTACTGCCACCCTACACTACCACCACCCTCCACTACTGCCACCCTCCACTACTGCCACCCTCCACTACCACCACCCTCCACTACTGCCACCCTCCACTACTGCCACCCTCCACTACTGCCACCCTCCACTACTGCTACCCTCCACTACTGCCACCCTCCACTACTGCCACCCTCCACTACTGCCACCCTCCACTACCACCACCCTCCACTACCACCACCCTCCACTACCACCACCCTCCACTACTGCCACCCTCCACTACTGCCACCCTCCACTACTGCCACCCTCCACTACTGCCACCCTCCACTACCGCCACCCTCCACTACCACCACCCTCCACTACTGCCACCCTCCACTACTGCCACCCTCCACTACCACCACCCTCCACTACCACCACCCTCCACTACCACCACCCTCCACTACTGCCACCCTCCACTACTGCCACCCTCCACTACTGCCACCCTCCACTACTGCCACCCTCCACTACCGCCACCCTCCATTACCGCCACCCTCCACTACCACCACCCTACACTACCACCACCCTCCACTACCACCACCCTACACTACTGCCACCCTCCACTACTGCCACCCTCCACTACTGCCACCCTCTACTACTGCCACCCTCCACTACTGCCACCCTCCACTACTGCCACCCTCCACTACCACCACCCTCCACTACTGCCACCCTCCACTACTGCCACCATCCACTACTGCCACCCTCCACTACCACCACCCTCCACTACTGCCACCCTCCACTACTGCCACCCTCCACTACTGCCACCCTCCACTACTGCCACCCACCACTACTGCCACCCTCCACTACTGCCACCCTCCACTACTGCCACCCTCCACTACTGCCACCCTCCACAACCGCCACCCTCCACTACTGCCACCCTCCACTACCGCCACCCTCCACTACTGCCACCCTCCACTACCGCCACCCTCCACTACCGCCACGCTCCATTACCGCCACCCTCCACTACCACCACCCTCCACTACTGCCACCCTCCACTACTGCCACCCTACACTACCACCACCCTCCACTACTGCCACCCTCCACTACAGCCACCCTCCACTACCACCACCCTCCACTACTGCCACCCTCCACTACTGCCACCCTCCACTACTGCCACCCTCCACTACCACCACCCTCCACTACTGCCACCCTCCACTACTGCCACCCTCTACTACTGCCACCCTCCACTACTGCCACCCACCACTACCACCACCCTCCACTACTGCCACCCTCCACTACAGCCACCCTTCACTACCGCCACCCTCCACTACCGCCACCCTCCACTACTGCCACCCTCCACTACTGCACCCTCCACTACTGCCACCCTCCACTACCACCACCCTCCACTACCGCCACCCACCACTACTGCCACCCTACACTACTGCCACCCTCCACTACTGCACCCTCCACTACTGCACCCTCCACTACTGCCACCCTCCACTACTGCACCCTCCACTACTGCCACCCTCCACTACTGCACCCTCCACTACTGCCACCCTCCACTACTGCCACCCTCCACTACTGCACCCTCCACTACTGCACCCTCCACTACTGCCACCCTCCACTACTGCACCCTCCACTACTGCACCCTCCACAACTGCCACCCTCCACTACTGCACCCTCCACTACCGCCACCCTCCACTACTGCCACCCTCCACTACTGCACCCTCCACTACTGCCACCCTCCACTACTGCCACCCTACACTACTGCCACCCTCCACTACCACCACCCTCCACTACCGCCACTCTCCACTACCACCACCCTCCACTACTGCCACCCTCCACTACCACCACCCTCCACTACTGCCACCCTCCACTACCACCACATTCCACTACCGCCACCCTCCACTACTGCCACCCTCCACTACTGCCACCCTCCACTACTGCACCCTCCACTACTGCCACCCTTCATTACCGGCACCCTACACTACCACCACCCTCCACTACTGCCACCCTCCACTACCGCCACCCTCCACTACTGCCACCCTCCACTACTGCACCCTCCACTACTGCCACCCTTCATTACCACCACCCTCCACTACTGCCACCCTCCACTACTGCCACCCTCTACTACCACCACCCTCCACTACCGCCTCCCTCCACTAACGCCACCCTCCATTACCGCCACCCTACACTACCGCCACCCTCCACTACTGCCACCCTCCACTACTGCCACCCTCCACTACTGCCACCCTCCACTACTGCCACCCTCCACTACTGCCACCTCCACTACCACCACCCTCCACTACCGCCACCCTCCACTACTGCCACCCTCCACTACTGCTACCCTCCGCTACTGCCACCCTCCACTACCGCCACCCTCCACTACTACCACCCTCCACTACTGCCACCCTCCATTACCGCCACCCTCCACTACCGCCACCCTCCACTACCACCACCCTCCACTACCACCACCCTCCACTACCGCCACCCTCCACTACTGCCACCCTGCACTACTGCCACCATCCACTACTGCCACCCTTCACTACCGCCACCCTCCACTACTGCCACCCTCCACTACTGCCACCCTCCACTACTGCCACCCTCTACTACTGCCACCCTCCACTACTGCCACCCTCCACTACCGCCACCCTCCACTACCGCCACCCTCCATTACCGCCACCCTCCACTACCACCACCCTCCACTACTGCCACCCTCCACTACTGCCACCCAACACTACTGCCACCCTCCACTACCACCACCCTCCACTACTGCCACCCTCCACTACTGCCACCCTCCACTACTGCCACCCTCCACTACTGCCACCCTCCACTACTGCCACCCTCCACTACTGCCACCCTCCACTACTGCCACCCTCCACTACTGCCACCCTCCACTACCGCCACCCTCCACTACTGCCACCCTCCACTACCGCCACCCTCCACTACTGCCACCCTCCACTACCGCCACCCTCCACTACCGCCACCCTCCATTACCGCCACCCTCCACTACCACCACCCTCCACTACTGCCACCCTCCACTACTGCCACCCTACACTACCACCACCCTCCACTACTGCCACCCTCCACTACTGCCACCCTCCACTACCACCACCCTCCACTACTGCCACCCTCCACTACTTCCACCCTCCACTACTGCCACCCTCCACTACTGCCACCCTCCACTACTGCCACCCTCCACTACTGCCACCCTCCACTACTGCCACCCTCCACTACCACCACCCTCCACTACCACCACCCTCCACTACCACCACCCTCCACTACTGCCACCCTCCACTACTGCCACCCTCCACTACTGCCACCCTCCACTACTGCCACCCTCCACTACCGCCACCCTCCACTACCACCACCCTCCACTACTGCCACCCTCCACTATTGCCACCCTCCACTACCACCACCCTCCACTACCACCACCCTCCACTACCACCACCCTCCACTACTGCCACCCTCCACTACTGCCACCCTCCACTACTGCCACCCTCCACTACTGCCACCCTCCACTACCGCCACCCTCCATTACCGCCACCCTCCACTACCACCACCCTACACTACCACCACCCTCCACTACCACCACCCTACACTATTGCCACCCTCCACTACTGCCACCCTCCACTACTGCCACCCTCCACTACTGCCACCCTCCACTACTGCCACCCTCCACTACTGCCACCCTCCACTACTGCCACCCTCCACTACTGCCACCCTCCACTACCACCACCCTCCACTACTGCCACCCTCCATTACCGCCACCCTCCACTACTGCCACCCTCCACTACTGCCACCATCCACTACTGCCACTCTACACTACTGCCACCCTCCACTACTGCCACCCTCCACTACTGCCCCCCTCCACTACCGCCACCCTCCACTACCACCACCCTCCACTACCGCCACCCTCCACTACCACCACCCTACACTACTGCCACCCTCCACTACTGCCACCCCTCCACTACTGCCACCCTCCACTACTGCCACCCTCCACTACTGCCACCCTCCACTACTGCCACCTTCCACTACTGCCACCCTCCACTACCACCACCCTCCACTACTGCCACCCTCCACTACCACCACCCTCCACTACTGCGACCTTCCATTACCGCCACCCTCCACTACTGCCACCCTCCACTACTGCCACCCTCCACTACCACCACCCTCCACTACTGCCACCCTCCACTACTGCCACCCTCCACTACCACCACCCTCCACTACTGCCACCCTCCACTACCACCACCCTCCACTACTGCCACCCTCCACTACTGCTACCCTCCACTACTGCCACCCTCCACTACTGCCACCCTCCACTACTGCCACCCTCCACTATCGCCACCCTCCACTACTGCCACCCTCCACTACTGCCACCCTACACTACCACCACCCTCCACTACTGCCACCCTCCACTACTGCCACCCTCCACTACCACCACCCTCCACTACCGCCACCCTCCACTACTGCCACCCTCCACTACTGCCACCCTCCGCTACTGCCACCCTCCACTACCGCCACCCTCCACTACTGCCACCTTCCATTACCGCCACCCTACACTACCGCCACCCTCCACTACTGCCACCCTTCACTACTGCCACCCTACACTACTGCCACCCTCCACTACTGATACCCTCCACTACTGCCACCCTCCACTACTGCCACCCTCCATTACCGCCACCCTACACTACCACCACCCTCCACTACTGCCACCCTCCACTACCACCACCCTCCACTACTGCCACCCTCCACTACCACCTCCCTCCACTACTGCCACCCTCCACTACTGCCACCCTCCACTACTGCCACTCTCCACTACCACCACCCTCCACTACTGCCACCCTCCACTACTGCCACCCTCCACTACTGCCACCCTCCACTACTGCCACCCTCCACTACCGCCACCCTCCACTACTGCCACCCTCCACTACCGCCACCCTCCACTACCGCCACCCTCCATTACCGCCACCCTCCACTACCACCACCCTCCACTACTGCCACCCTCCACTACTGCCACCCTACACTACCACCACCCTCCACTACTGCCACCCTCCACTACTGCCACCCTCCACTACCACCACCCTCCACTACTGCCACCCTCCACTACTGCCACCCTCCACTACTGCCACCCTCCACTACTGCTACCCTCCACTACTGCCACCCTCCACTACTGCCACCCTCCACTACTGCCACCCTCCACTACCACCACCCTCCACTACCACCACCCTCCACTACCACCACCCTCCACTACTGCCACCCTCCACTACTGCCACCCTCCACTACTGCCACCCTCCACTACTGCCACCCTCCACTACCGCCACCCTCCACTACCACCACCCTCCACTACTGCCACCCTCCACTACTGCCACCCTCCACTACCACCACCCTCCACTACCACCACCCTCCACTACCACCACCCTCCACTACTGCCACCCTCCACTACTGCCACCCTCCACTACTGCCACCCTCCACTACTGCCACCCTCCACTACCGCCACCCTCCATTACCGCCACCCTCCACTACCACCACCCTACACTACCACCACCCTCCACTACCACCACCCTACACTACTGCCACCCTCCACTACTGCCACCCTCCACTACTGCCACCCTCTACTACTGCCACCCTCCACTACTGCCACCCTCCACTACTGCCACCCTCCACTACCACCACCCTCCACTACTGCCACCCTCCACTACTGCCACCATCCACTACTGCCACCCTCCACTACCACCACCCTCCACTACTGCCACCCTCCACTACTGCCACCCTCCACTACTGCCACCCTCCACTACTGCCACCCACCACTACTGCCACCCTCCACTACTGCCACCCTCCACTACTGCCACCCTCCACTACTGCCACCCTCCACAACCGCCACCCTCCACTACTGCCACCCTCCACTACCGCCACCCTCCACTACTGCCACCCTCCACTACCGCCACCCTCCACTACCGCCACGCTCCATTACCGCCACCCTCCACTACCACCACCCTCCACTACTGCCACCCTCCACTACTGCCACCCTACACTACCACCACCCTCCACTACTGCCACCCTCCACTACAGCCACCCTCCACTACCACCACCCTCCACTACTGCCACCCTCCACTACTGCCACCCTCCACTACTGCCACCCTCCACTACCACCACCCTCCACTACTGCCACCCTCCACTACTGCCACCCTCTACTACTGCCACCCTCCACTACTGCCACCCACCACTACCACCACCCTCCACTACTGCCACCCTCCACTACAGCCACCCTTCACTACCGCCACCCTCCACTACCGCCACCCTCCACTACTGCCACCCTCCACTACTGCACCCTCCACTACTGCCACCCTCCACTACCACCACCCTCCACTACCGCCACCCACCACTACTGCCACCCTACACTACTGCCACCCTCCACTACTGCACCCTCCACTACTGCACCCTCCACTACTGCCACCCTCCACTACTGCACCCTCCACTACTGCCACCCTCCACTACTGCACCCTCCACTACTGCCACCCTCCACTACTGCCACCCTCCACTACTGCACCCTCCACTACTGCACCCTCCACTACTGCCACCCTCCACTACTGCACCCTCCACTACTGCACCCTCCACAACTGCCACCCTCCACTACTGCACCCTCCACTACCGCCACCCTCCACTACTGCCACCCTCCACTACTGCACCCTCCACTACTGCCACCCTCCACTACTGCCACCCTACACTACTGCCACCCTCCACTACCACCACCCTCCACTACCGCCACTCTCCACTACCACCACCCTCCACTACTGCCACCCTCCACTACCACCACCCTCCACTACTGCCACCCTCCACTACCACCACATTCCACTACCGCCACCCTCCACTACTGCCACCCTCCACTACTGCCACCCTCCACTACTGCACCCTCCACTACTGCCACCCTTCATTACCGGCACCCTACACTACCACCACCCTCCACTACTGCCACCCTCCACTACCGCCACCCTCCACTACTGCCACCCTCCACTACTGCACCCTCCACTACTGCCACCCTTCATTACCACCACCCTCCACTACTGCCACCCTCCACTACTGCCACCCTCCTACTACCACCACCCTCCACTACCGCCTACCCTCCACTAACGCCACCCTCCATTACCGCCACCCTACACTACCGCCACCCTCCACTACTGCCACCCTCCACTACTGCCACCCTCCACTACTGCCACCCTCCACTACTGCCACCCTCCACTACTGCCACCCTCCACTACCACCACCCTCCACTACCGCCACCCTCCACTACTGCCACCCTCCACTACTGCTACCCTCCGCTACTGCCACCCTCCACTACCGCCACCCTCCACTACTACCACCCTCCACTACTGCCACCCTCCATTACCGCCACCCTCCACTACCGCCACCCTCCACTACCACCACCCTCCACTACCACCACCCTCCACTACCGCCACCCTCCACTACTGCCACCCTCCACTACTGCCACCATCCACTACTGCCACCCTTCACTACCGCCACCCTCCACTACTGCCACCCTCCACTACTGCCACCCTCCACTACTGCCACCCTCTACTACTGCCACCCTCCACTACTGCCACCCTCCACTACCGCCACCCTCCACTACCGCCACCCTCCATTACCGCCACCCTCCACTACCACCACCCTCCACTACTGCCACCCTCCACTACTGCCACCCTACACTACTGCCACCCTCCACTACCACCACCCTCCACTACTGCCACCCTCCACTACTGCCACCCTCCACTACTGCCACCCTCCACTACTGCCACCCTCCACTACTGCCACCCTCCACTACTGCCACCCTCCACTACTGCCACCCTCCACTACTGCCACCCTCCACTACCGCCACCCTCCACTACTGCCACCCTCCACTACCGCCACCCTCCACTACTGCCACCCTCCACTACCGCCACCCTCCACTACCGCCACCCTCCATTACCGCCACCCTCCACTACCACCACCCTCCACTACTGCCACCCTCCACTACTGCCACCCTACACTACCACCACCCTCCACTACTGCCACCCTCCACTACTGCCACCCTCCACTACCACCACCCTCCACTACTGCCACCCTCCACTACTTCCACCCTCCACTACTGCCACCCTCCACTACTGCCACCCTCCACTACTGCCACCCTCCACTACTGCCACCCTCCACTACTGCCACCCTCCACTACCACCACCCTCCACTACCACCACCCTCCACTACCACCACCCTCCACTACTGCCACCCTCCACTACTGCCACCCTCCACTACTGCCACCCTCCACTACTGCCACCCTCCACTACCGCCACCCTCCACTACCACCACCCTCCACTACTGCCACCCTCCACTATTGCCACCCTCCACTACCACCACCCTCCACTACCACCACCCTCCACTACCACCACCCTCCACTACTGCCACCCTCCACTACTGCCACCCTCCACTACTGCCACCCTCCACTACTGCCACCCTCCACTACCGCCACCCTCCATTACCGCCACCCTCCACTACCACCACCCTACACTACCACCACCCTCCACTACCACCACCCTACACTACTGCCACCCTCCACTACTGCCACCCTCCACTACTGCCACCCTCCACTACTGCCACCCTCCACTACTGCCACCCTCCACTACTGCCACCCTCCACTACTGCCACCCTCCACTACTGCCACCCTCCACTACCACCACCCTCCACTACTGCCACCCTCCATTACCGCCACCCTCCACTACTGCCACCCTCCACTACTGCCACCATCCACTACTGCCACTCTACACTACTGCCACCCTCCACTACTGCCACCCTCCACTACTGCCCCCCTCCACTACCGCCACCCTCCACTACCACCACCCTCCACTACCGCCACCCTCCACTACCACCACCCTACACTACTGCCACCCTCCACTACTGCCACCCTCCACTACTGCCACCCTCCACTACTGCCACCCTCCACTACTGCCACCCTCCACTACTGCCACCTTCCACTACTGCCACCCTCCACTACCACCACCCTCCACTACTGCCACCCTCCACTACCACCACCCTCCACTACTGCGACCTTCCATTACCGCCACCCTCCACTACTGCCACCCTCCACTACTGCCACCCTCCACTACCACCACCCTCCACTACTGCCACCCTCCACTACTGCCACCCTCCACTACCACCACCCTCCACTACTGCCACCCTCCACTACCACCACCCTCCACTACTGCCACCCTCCACTACTGCTACCCTCCACTACTGCCACCCTCCACTACTGCCACCCTCCACTACTGCCACCCTCCACTATCGCCACCCTCCACTACTGCCACCCTCCACTACTGCCACCCTACACTACCACCACCCTCCACTACTGCCACCCTCCACTACTGCCACCCTCCACTACCACCACCCTCCACTACCGCCACCCTCCACTACTGCCACCCTCCACTACTGCCACCCTCCGCTACTGCCACCCTCCACTACCGCCACCCTCCACTACTGCCACCTTCCATTACCGCCACCCTACACTACCGCCACCCTCCACTACTGCCACCCTTCACTACTGCCACCCTACACTACTGCCACCCTCCACTACTGATACCCTCCACTACTGCCACCCTCCACTACTGCCACCCTCCATTACCGCCACCCTACACTACCACCACCCTCCACTACTGCCACCCTCCACTACCACCACCCTCCACTACTGCCACCCTCCACTACCACCTCCCTCCACTACTGCCACCCTCCACTACTGCCACCCTCCACTACTGCCACTCTCCACTACCACCACCCTCCACTACTGCCACCCTCCACTACTGCCACCCTCCACTACTGCCACCCTCCACTACTGCCACCCTCCACTACCACCACCCTCCACTACTGCCACCCTCCACTACCACCACACTCCACTACCGCCACCCTCCACTACTGCCACCCTCCAGTACCACCACCCACCACTACTGCCACCCTCCATTACCGCCACCCTCCACTACCGCCACCCTCCACTACCACCACTCTCCACTACCACCACCCTCCACTACCGCCACCCTCCACTACCACCACCCTCCACTACTGCCACCCTCCACTACCGCCACCCTCCACTACCGCCACCCTCCACTACTGCCACCCTCCATTACCGCCACCCTCCACTACTGCCACCCTCCACTACTGCCACCCTCCACTACCACCACCCTCCACTACCACCACCCTCCACTACTGCCACCCTCCACTACTGCTACCCTCCATTACCGCCACCCTCCACTACCACCACCCTCCACTACCACCACCCTCCACTACCGCCACCCTCCACTACTGCCACCCTGCACTACTGCCACCATCCACTACTGCCACCCTCCACTACCACCACCCTCCACTACTGCCACCCTCCACTACCACCACCCTCCACTACTGCGACCTTCCATTACCGCCACCCTCCACTACTGCCACCCTCCACTACTGCCACCCTCCACTACCACCACCCTCCACTACTGCCACCCTCCACTACTGCCACCCTCCACTACCACCACCCTCCACTACTGCCACCCTCCACTACCACCACCCTCCACTACTGCCACCCTCCACTACTGCTACCCTCCACTACTGCCACCCTCCACTACTGCCACCCTCCACTACTGCCACCCTCCACTATCGCCACCCTCCACTACTGCCACCCTCCACTACTGCCACCCTCCACTATCGCCACCCTCCACTACTGCCACCCTCCACTACTGCCACCCTACACTACCACCACCCTCCACTACTGCCACCCTCCACTACTGCCACCCTCCACTACCACCACCCTCCACTACCGCCACCCTCCACTACTGCCACCCTCCACTACTGCCACCCTCCATTACCGCCACCCTACACTACCGCCACCCTCCACTACTGCCACCCTTCACTACTGCCACCCTACACTACTGCCACCCTCCACTACTGCCACCCTCCACTACTGCCACCCTCCACTACTGCCACCCTCCATTACCGCCACCCTACACTACCACCACCCTCCACTACTGCCACCCTCCACTACCACCACCCTCCACTACTGCCACCCTCCACTACCACCACCCTCCACTACTGCCACCCTCCACTACTGCCACCCTCCACTACTGCCACCCTCCACTACCACCACCCTCCACTACTGCCACCCTCCACTACTGCCACCCTCCACTACTGCCACCCTCCACTACTGCCACCCTCCACTACCACCACCCTCCACTACTGCCACCCTCCACTACCACCACCCTCCACTACCTGCCACCCTCCACTACTGCCACCCTCCACTACCACCACCCTACCACTACTGCCACCCTCCATTACCGCCACCCTCCACTACCGCCACCCTCCACTACAGCCACCCTCCACTACCACCACCCTCCACTACCGCCACCCTCCACTACCACCACCCTCCACTACTGCCACCCTCCACTACCGCCACCCTCCACTACCGCCACCCTCCACTACTGCCACCCTCCACTACCGCCACCCTCCACTACTGCCACCCTCCACTACTGCCACCCTCCACTACTGCCACCCTCCACTACTGCCACCCTCCACTACTGCCACCCTCCACTACTGCCACCCTCCACTACTGCCACCCTCCACTACCGCCACCCTCCACTACTGCCACCCTCCACTACTGCCACCCTCCACTACTGCCACCCTCCACTACCGCCACCCTCCACTACCGCCACCCTCCATTACCGCCACCCTCCACTACCACCACCCTCCACTACTGCCACCCTCCACTACTGCCACCCTACACTACCACCACCCTCCACTACTGCCACCCTCCACTACTGCCACCCTCCACTACCACCACCCTCCACTACTGCCACCCTCCACTACTGCCACCCTCCACTACTGCCACCCTCCACTACTGCCACCCTCCACTACTGCCACCCTCCACTACTGCCACCCTCCACTACTGCCACCCTCCACTACTGCCACCCTCCACTACCACCACCCTCCACTACCACCACCCTCCACTACCACCACCCTCCACTACTGCCACCCTCCACTACTGCCACCCTCCACTACTGCCACCCTCCACTACTGCCACCCTCCACTACCGCCACCCTCCACTACCGCCACCCTCCACTACTGCCACCCTCCACTACCGCCGCCCTCCACTACCGCCACCCTCCATTACCGCCACCCTCCACTACCACCACCCTACACTACCACCACCCTCCACTACCACCACCCTACACTACTGCCACCCTCCACTACTGCCACCCTCCACTACTGCCACCCTCCACTACTGCCACCCTCCACTACTGCCACCCTCCACTACCACCACCCTCCACTACTGCCACCCTCCACTACCACCACCCTCCACTACTGCCACCCTCCATTACCGCCACCCTCCACTACTGCCACCCTCCACTACTGCTACCCTCCACTACTGCCACCCTCCACTACTGCCACCCTCCACTACTGCCACCCTCCACTACTGCCACCCTCCACTACTGCCACCCTCCACTACTGCCCCCCTCCACTACCGCCACCCTCCACTACCACCACCCTCCACTACCGCCACCCTTCACTACCACCACCCTACACTACTGCCACCCTCCACTACTGCCACCCTCCACTACTGCCACCCTCCACTACTGCCACCCTCCACTACTGCCACCCTCAACTACTGCCACCCTCCACTACTGCCACCCTCCACTACCACCACCCTCCACTACTGCCACCCTCCACTACCACCACCCTCCACTACTGCCACCCTCCATTACCGCCAACCTCCACTACTGCCACCCTCCACTACCACCACCCTCCACTTCTGCCACCCTCCACTACTGCCACCCTCCTCTACCACCACCCTCCAATACTGCCACCCTCCACTACCACCACCCTCCACTACTGCCACCCTCCACTACCACCACCCTACACTACTGCCACCCTCCACTACTGCCACCCTCCACTACTGCCACCCTCCACTACTGCCACCCTCCACTACTGCCACCCTCCACTACCGCCACCCTCCACTACCACCACCCTCCACTACTGCCACCCTCCATTACCGCCACCCTCCATTACCACCACCCTACACTACCACCACCCTCCACTACCACCACCCTACACTACTGCCACCCTCCACTACTGCCACCCTCCACTACTGCCACCCTCCACTACTGCCACCCTCCACTACTGCCACCCTCCACTACTGCCACCCTCCACTACTGCCACCCTCCACTACCACCACCCTCCACTACTGCCACCCTCCACTACCACCACCCTCCACTACTGCCACCCTCCATTACCGCCACCCTCCACTACTGCCACTCTCCACTACTGCGACCCTCCACTACTGCCACCCTCCACTACTGCCACCCTCCACTACTGCCACCCTCCACTACTGCCACCCTCCACTACCGCCACCCTCCACTACCACCACCCTCCACTACCGCCACCCTCCACTACCACCACCCTACACTACTGCCACCCTCCACTACTGCCACCCTTCACTACTGCCACCCTCCACTACTGCCACCCTCCACTACTGCCACCCTCCACTACTGCCACCTTCCACTACTGCCACCCTCCACTACCACCACCCTCCACTACTGCCACCCTCCACTACCACCACCCTCCACTACTGCCACCCTCCATTACCGCCACCCTCCACTACTGCCACCCTCCACTACTGCCACCCTCCACTACCACCACCCTCCACTACTGCCACCCTCCACTACTGCCACCCTCCACTACCACCACCCTCCACTACTGCCACCCTCCACTACCACCACCCTCCACTACTGCCACCCTCCACTACTGCCACCCTCCACTACTGCCACCCTCCACTACTGCCACTCTCCACTACTGCCACCCTCCACTATCGCCACCCTCCACTACTGCCACCCTCCACTACTGCCACCCTCCACTACCACCACCCTCCACTACTGCCACCCTCCATTACCGCCACCCTCCACTACTGCCACCCTCCACTACTGCCACCCTCCACTACCACCACCCTCCACTACTGCCACCCTCCACTACTGCCACCCTCCACTACCACCACCCTCCACTACCGCCACCCTCCACTACCGCCACCCTCCATTACCGCCACCCTACACTACCGCCACCCTCCACTACTGCCACCCTCCACTACTGCCACCCTCCACTACTGCCACCCTCCACTACCACCACCCTCCACTACCGCCACCCTCCACTACTGCCACCCTCCACTACTGCCGCCCTCCGCTACTGCCACCCTCCACTACCGCCACCCTCCACTACTACCACCCTTCACTACTGCCACCCTACACTACTGCCACCCTCCACTACTGCCACCCTCCACTACTGCCACCCTCCACTACCACCACCCTCCACTACTGCCACCCTCCACTACCACCACCCTCCACTACTGCCACCCTCCATTACCGCCACCCTCCACTACTGCCACCCTCCACTACTGCTACCCTCCACTACTGCCACCCTCCACTACTGCCACCCTCCACTACTGCCACCCTCCACTACTGCCACCCTCCACTACTGCCACCCTCCACTACTGCCACCCTCCACTACCGCCACCCTCCACTACCACCACCCTCCACTACCGCCACCCTTCACTACCACCACCCTACACTACTGCCACCCTCCACTACTGCCACCCTCCACTACTGCCACCCTCCACTACTGCCACCCTCCACTACTGCCACCCTCCACTACTGCCACCCTCCACTACTGCCACCCTCCACTACCACCACCCTCCACTACTGCCACCCTCCACTACCACCACCCTCCACTACTGCCACCCTCCATTACCGCCAACCTCCACTACTGCCACCCTCCACTACTGCCACCCTCCACTACCACCACCCTCCACTACTGCCACCCTCCACTACTGCCACCCTCCTCTACCACCACCCTCCACTACTGCCACCCTCCACTACCACCACCCTCCACTACTGCCACCCTCCACTACCACCACCCTACACTACTGCCACCCTCCACTACTGCCACCCTCCACTACTGCCACCCTCCACTACTGCCACCCTCCACTACTGCCACCCTCCACTACCGCCACCCTCCACTACCACCACCCTCCACTACTGCCACCCTCCATTACCGCCACCCTCCACTACCACCACCCTACACTACCACCACCCTCCACTACCACCACCCTACACTACTGCCACCCTCCACTACTGCCACCCTCCACTACTGCTACCCTCCACTACTGCCACCCTCCACTACTGCCACCCTCCACTACTGCCACCCTCCACTACTGCCACCCTCCACTACCACCACCCTCCACTACTGCCACCCTCCACTACCACCACCCTCCACTACTGCCACCCTCCATTACCGCCACCCTCCACTACTGCCACTCTCCACTACTGCGACCCTCCACTACTGCCACCCTCCACTACTGCCACCCTCCACTACTGCCACCCTCCACTACTGCCCCCCTCCACTACCGCCACCCTCCACTACCACCACCCTCCACTACCGCCACCCTCCACTACCACCACCCTACACTACTGCCACCCTCCACTACTGCCACCCCTTCACTACTGCCACCCTCCACTACTGCCACCCTCCACTACTGCCACCCTCCACTACTGCCACCTTCCACTACTGCCACCCTCCACTACCACCACCCTCCACTACTGCCACCCTCCACTACCACCACCCTCCACTACTGCCACCCTCCATTACCGCCACCCTCCACTACTGCCACCCTCCACTACTGCCACCCTCCACTACCACCACCCTCCACTACTGCCACCCTCCACTACTGCCACCCTCCACTACCACCACCCTCCACTACTGCCACCCTCCACTACCACCACCCTCCACTACTGCCACCCTCCACTACTGCCACCCTCCACTACTGCCACCCTCCACTACTGCCACTCTCCACTACTGCCACCCTCCACTATCGCCACCCTCCACTACTGCCACCCTCCACTACTGCCACCCTCCACTACCACCACCCTCCACTACTGCCACCCTCCATTACCGCCACCCTCCACTACTGCCACCCTCCACTACTGCCACCCTCCACTACCACCACCCTCCACTACTGCCACCCTCCACTACTGCCACCCTCCACTACCACCACCCTCCACTACCGCCACCCTCCACTACCGCCACCCTCCATTACCGCCACCCTACACTACCGCCACCCTCCACTACTGCCACCCTCCACTACTGCCACCCTCCACTACTGCCACCCTCCACTACCACCACCCTCCACTACCGCCACCCTCCACTACTGCCACCCTCCACTACTGCCGCCCTCCGCTACTGCCACCCTCCACTACCGCCACCCTCCACTACTACCACCCTTCACTACTGCCACCCTACACTACTGCCACCCTCCACTACTGCCACCCTCCACTACTGCCACCCTCCACTACTGCCACCCTCCATTACCGCCACCCTACACTACCACCACCCTCCACTACTGCCACCCTCCACTACCACCACCCTCCACTACTGCCACCCTCCACTACCACCACCCTCCACTACTGCCACCCTCCACTACTGGCACCCTCCACTACTGCCACCCTCCACTACCACCACCCTCCACTACTGCCACCCTCCACTACTGCCACCCTCCACTACTGCCGCCCTCCACTACTGCCACCCTCCACTACCACCACCCTCCACTACTGCCACCCTCCACTACCACCACCCTCCACTACCGCCACCCTCCACTACTGCCACCCTCCAGTACCACCACCCTCCACTACTGCCACCCTCCATTACCGCCACCCTCCACTACCGCCACCCTCCACTACCACCACTCTCCACTACCACCACCCTCCACTACCGCCACCCTCCACTACCACCACCCTCCACTACTGCCACCCTCCACTACCGCCACCCTCCACTACCGCCACCCTCCACTACTGCCACCCTCCACTACCGCCCCCTCCACTACTGCCACCCTCCACTACAGCCACCCTCCACTACTGCCACCCTCCACTACTGCCACCCTCCATTACTGCCACCCTCCACTACTGCCACCCTTCACTACCGCCACCCTCCACTACTGCCACCCTCCACTACCGCCACCCTCCACTACTGTCACCCTCCACTACCGCCACCCTCCACTACCGCCACCCTCCATTACCGCCACCCTCCACTACCACCACCCTCCACTACTGCCACCCTCCACTACTGCCACCCTACACTACCACCACCCTCCACTACTGCCACCCTCCACTACTGCCACCCTCCACTACCACCACCCTCCACTACTGCCACCCTCCACTACTGCCACCCTCCACTACTGCCACCCTCCACTACTGCCACCCTCCACTACTGCCACCCTCCACTACTGCCACCCTCCACTACTGCCACCCTCCACTACTGCCACCCTCCACTACCGCCACCCTCCACTACCACCACCCTCCACTACCACCACCCTCCACTACTGCCACCCTCCACTACTGCCACCCTCCACTACTGCCACCCTCCACTACTGCCACCCTCCACTACGACCACCCTCCACTACTGCCACCCTCCACTACTGCCACCCTCCACTACTGCCACCCTCCACTACTGCCACCCTCCACTACCGCCGCCCTCCACTACCGCCACCCTCCATTACCGCCACCCTCCACTACCACCACCCTACACTACCACCACCCTCCACTACCACCACCCTACACTACTGCCACCCTCCACTACTGCCACCCTCCACTACTGCCACCCTCCACTACTGCCACCCTCCACTACTGCCACCCTCCACTACCACCACCCTCCACTACTGCCACCCTCCACTACCACCACCCTCCACTACTGCCACCCTCCATTACCGCCATCCTCCACTACTGCCACCCTCCAATACTGCCACCCTCTACTACTGCCACCCTCCACTACTGCCACCCTCCACTACTGCCACCCTCCACTACTGCCACCCTCCACTACTGCCACCCTCCACTACTGCCCTCCTCCACTACCGCCACCCTCCACTACCACCACCCTCCACTACCGCCACCCTTCACTACCACCACCCTACACTACTGCCACCCTCCACTACTGCCACCCTCCACTACTGCCACCCTCCACTACTGCCACCCTCCACTACTGCCACCCTCCACTACTGCCACCCTCCACTACCACCACCCTCCACTTCTGCCACCCTCCACTACCACCACCCTCCACTACTGCCACCCTCCATTACCGCCAACCTCCACTACTGCCACCCTCCACTACTGCCACCCTCCACTACCACCACCCTCCACTACTGCCACCCTCCACTACCACCACCCTCCACTACTGCCACCCTCCACTACTGCCACCCTCCACTACTGCCACCCTCCACTACTGCCACCCTCCACTACTGCCACCCTCCGCTACTGCCACCCTCCACTACCGCCACCCTCCACTACTACCACCCTCCACTACTGCCACCCTCCATTACCGCCACCCTACACTACCGCCACCCTCCACTACTGCCACCCTCCACTACCACCACCCTCCACTACTGCCACCCTCCACTACTGCCACCCTCCACTACCACCTCCCTCCACTACTGCCACCCTCCACTACTGCCACCCTCCACTACTGCCACTCTCCACTACCACCACCCTCCACTACTGCCACCCTCCACTACTGCCACCCTCCACTACTGCCACCCTCCACTACTGCCACCCTCGACTACCACCACTCTCCACTACCGCCACCCTCCACTACTGCCACCCTCCACTACTGCCACCCTCCACTACTGCCACCCTCCACTACTGCACCCTCCACTACTGCCACCCTCCACTACTGCCACACTCCACTACTGCCACCCTCCACTACCGCCACCCTCCACTACTGCCACCCTCCACTACTGCCACCCTCCACTACTGCCACCCTCCACTACTGCACCATCCACTACTGCCACCCTCCACTACTGCCACCCTCCACTACTGCCACCCTCCACTACTACCACCCTCCACTACTGCCACCCTACACTACTGCTGTTGTAATCCACAAGTTAGTAGGAATTATTAGCTAGAGGATCATTACTACAACACTTAACGAATGATGATTGGAAGTTCATGTTAAGTAGACAGACTATGGATCACATATCTAAGAAAGGTCAATGGATTAAGACCGAAGCTGTTTAGCCAAATTAATAATTCCTGGAAAGGGGAATTATTCTTCGTCAGGCTTCTAGGATCAAGGTTACCGCTCTAGGGATAAGGTTAATCGGATTATACCTTCCTTGAGAGGCGGGGTGAAATGTTTGAGGCCATGGTTGGCTAAAGTCAGTCTTGTTGTGGGAGTTGAACTGGCAAGTCCTCCGAGGTCTCCGTTGTGGCAGCAGCGAAATGTAGCAGACAGCTATGCGAGAGCCTGTTGTGATCTTAGTGACCAAGTTTAGTCTGCAGTATGTGAGTACTGAATGTAAGACTAATCGGGTGTGGAGCGTTGTAGTAATCATTCCGTATTAGGGAATTAGGCGGAAGTTACGAGTGCAATTGGTGACCGCGGAGGTCAAGTGGTCTATGGGTATTGGAAGTGTATTTACCTAATAGAGTATGTTAATATTTGTCAGTCTATTCTTTGTAATTAAATGACAAAATCCGACGGCCTTTAAAGACGTTCCATATGTCCCTTCATAGTGTTCCTGGTTTGGTTGGTGAGGGAATGTTAGGGAATTGGTGTACGACATATTTGGTGGCAGCGCAAACAGGTTTTGGAACACTGTGCGAGATGAAGGAAGTGTGGTTCTGGTTTAGTAGGTGAGGGAATGTTCGGGAAATGGTAGACGTCGGGTTGTGGTGAGAATGGTGGTTACTAGACGGAGGAAAGAAGGGTCAGGTGAGACCAGGTCAGAGGAGTTAGGTAATTAAAGGGACTAGGCCATTGTGGGGCACATGTGGGGTTTATTTCTTTCTTTCCAGATTCCCGCAACGAGAGACGGCTAAGAGGCAAGTCTGGACCACTGAAGCATCAGGATCCAAAACAAGTGCAGTGTTCGTAGTGCGGATTATACAGTGTTCGTGGTGCGGATTATACAGTGTTTGTAGTGCGGATTATACAGTGTTTGTAGTGCGGATTATACAGCGTGGCGAGGTAAACTAGCGCGGGAGAATGTGGGCCATGTGCGGGCCAAGCGATGGGTGGGCCAAGTGAGCCGCACCTTGGAGCTTGTTTTATATCGTTGGTAAGGCGGAAATAGTGAGAAACCGTTGCTAAGGTGAAATTAAGCGTGAAAACTACGTAATTTAAAGTTAATTAAATTTCATGTAACGCGTAAATCGAATATTTTAAGGAAAATGAAATATTACCTAAAGTACTGTGCGAGTTCCGGCGTTGTCAGGTGTAGATACAGAAAATAAGCGCAGTGAATTATGGACGCCTTGGCATAGCGAGCGACGCATAATTTGACATCTGGGGTTCGCCGTCTAGTGTACCCTGGAGAGGGCCATGGAGATTTTTAGTGGGTGCAGGTAGCATTATGGAGAGTGTTACCGTGGGACACGGGGAGCGTGTCCCGTTGGTGGGGGTGTGTGGCGCCGGGAGTAATGCATGGTTGTGTATTGACGTTTGGACGCCAAGTGTAGTGCATGGTTGTGTATTGGCGTTTGTACGCCGGGGTGTGTAGTGTAATGCACGTGTAGTGGCTTATTAAACGCCAGCGTAATGCATAGTAATTACTGTAGTGAAATGTGCATGTTTTGACAGTTGATATTATGGATGTAGTATAGTGCATGACATTGTTGGCATTGTAGCGCCAAGGTGTAGCATGTGTAGCATAACTGGTTGTTGTAACACCGGGTGTATTGTAGACATTAGCGTTGAAGTATGTTAACGCAGGTGGTAGAGTGTGGCGGGTGGCCACTACACAAGAAATTATGCCTGACGAGTGTTGGTCAGGTAATTAACGGATTACGAGAGAAAAGGGAGTGTGTGTGGCGTCTGGTTACTTATTGGTGGTGTTATTGGTGGTGACGTCTCGTGGTGTTTTGATGCGCTCTGGCGCAAGGCATATGCCTGTGGTGGTAATGGTGTTGGGGGACGCCGTGTGTTGCGTTGAGGGCGTTGGGGACGCCGTGTGTGGTGTTGAAAGCATTGGGGACGCCGTGTGTGGTGTTGAGGGCGTTGGAGACGTTGTGTGTTGTGTTGAGGGCGTTGGGGACGCCGCGTGTTGTGTTGATGGTGTTGGGGACGCCGGGTGTTGTGTTGATGGCGTTGGGGACGCCGGGTGTTGTGTTGAGGGCGTTGGGGACGCCGGGTGTTGTGTTGATGGCGTTGGGGACGCCGGGTGTTATGTTGATGGCGTTGGGGACGCTGGGTGTTGTGGTGATGGCGTTGGGGACGCCGTGTGTTGTGTTGATGGCGTTGGGGACGCCGTGTGTGTTGTGTTGATGGCGTTGGGGACGCCGTGTGTGTTGTGTTGATGGCGTTGGGGACGCCGTGTGTGTTGTGTTGATGGCGTTGGGGACGCCGTGTGTGTTGTGTTGATGGCGTTGGGGACGCTGGGTGTTGTGTTGATGGCGTTGAGGACGCCGGGTGTTGTGTTGATGGCGTTGGGGACGCAACTGGGTGGTGTAGTGTGGTGGCGTTTGGATGCCTGGTATGAAGTGTGGTGTTGTGGAGTATATGGTGGCGCAGGGGCGCCAGGTAGTGGTCGGTAAGGTGAGTATTGGCGTAGTAAGATCGGTGCGTTAGGACGCAGGAAGTGGTTGTAGGGATGTGTGGCGTTATATTGAGGTCATCAGTGGTTGGGATGACCAGAGGTAATGGTGTGTCGGAGTGGGTAAGTCTTATGGATAAGATGAAATGTGGATAACTGCAGGAGTTGGTGGCTGCAGTAGGCGAGCCAAGTCGATATATCTAGCAAAACTCATAAAAGACTAATAAAAATTCATTATTCTCATTAAAATTTTCATTAATTATGTCGGAGTGGGTAAGTCTTATGGATAAGATTACAAGGTAGAATTTCAAAATTTCAGGTGTTGATGGTTGCAGTGGGCGAGCCGAGTAGATATACTAATGTCTCATTAATTAAGTTGTTACAGGAATCTCGCTAGAGGCGAGCCAGTGGCAGTATGATGCTTTAGTGACATTAGTTGTGGAATTATTTTAGTGAGGTATTTATTGTGATAATGTATGTGTATGTATATACTGTATATTACCTCATCGGCACCATTACTGAGTGTTAGGCTTGAGAAGGTCCCCCGGGATTATGTCACAGAGCGTCAGGTAGAGAAGAAGGGAAGCCATGAGGCTACACTCAGTAATTCTAGAAAAAAAAAAAGGGGGAGGAAGTGAAGCCAACGTGACGTTATAGGCGAAATTCGTCCCCTGACATCAAAGCAGGGATAAGGGCCAGCTGCAATGGTTTTGTAGCTGCGCTCAGGCTATATACGGGGAGAGAGTAAGGGGGGTTACCTAGCCGAGGGGGTTATGTAATAATGGGATCGAGCCAGGGGGTTCCGAGGGAATATTTTGCAGGAACAGCGGTCGGGAAGGTGTGAATACAGGTGGGCACACTCTGGGCAGATGGGCCTAGAATAATGTGCTACAGCTGTGGTGAGCACAGCAAGGAAGGATGACCAGAGAGCTGTGAGGTATCTACAGCGTTCTGGGGTTGGTGCCCTGGAATGAGACGGCAGCATAGACCCGAGGGAACATGACCCTGGGGTAGGAATCTCCGTTGATCTGGAGGCCAGGATCACGTTACCTCAGAGCAACGATGGGACATTGACAACATTCACCAGGCTGGACAGCCTGGGTTTTGTCTGGGTCATGGAGGATCTATGACCTAGCAACCATGGGACACGAAGACAAGAGAAGTGATGCTGCCAATTGTGGAGGAGGCCAGTGAAACATTGTGTGATCATTGTAAGCCCTTATGTCAACAGTACAGGGCAAGATGTTAAATTGTTAGTAACTTATTACTAAGGATGAAGAACCTTAGATATATATGTGTTGTGCATATATTAATTACAGAGGGACTAGTTGATGAGACTCCAAGGTAGTGGAGGAGTTGAACCTCGAGTAGTGAGGAGAAGCAGTGAAGAGGAGTGCCACGTGCTTCTGTAGAGGTTGTGAAGTGCCATAGTTGCTCGAGGGAACTTCATGGTGTAGCAGCCAAGAGAGCTGTGGAGGACCCTAGCAGAAAGGTGAAGCACCGTAGTTCCTCAAAGAAACTTCATGGTAGCAGCCTGGAGGAGCTGCAGAGGATCCTGGTAGTTAAGCCCGGAAGAACCTGAAGATATCAGGGTAGTGAACTTCCAGATGTGAAAGGGAAGTTCTAAATGATCACTTGTAGGGAGTTGATAGAGTGTTTGTCTTTAGCGTGTAAGACGCAGTGAAAGGCGAGTGATAGCTTGCCATTTTTGTACCAAGGTGTTTATACTGAACTATAGAGTTACAGTCGTAGGCTGGATTACCTACAGTTGTATGTGTTCTAGGACTGATTGGGTGATCGATTGACCATTGTTGTGTATCAAGGAACACTTATACTGATATATATATATGTTATTGCATTCATACGCTGATTTTCCTTGTACATGTTTACAGATATATTCTCTCGCTGATAGTGCAACATTGTAGTATAAGACTTGATCTACTTGAGGAGGTAGATAGTATCAGGTGGTGAATCAGAAGATAGGATATCACTTGATAAGCGATATCATATAAGGATAAGGATATATCTTGATAAGATAGAGTTCTGATGGTGCTGGAGTGCAACCTGACTGAAATAGTATAGAGTGTAGGATTCATTATTATTATTATTATTGTATGTGTGTATGTACTGTGTATGTGCTTTGTCCAGTAAATGTATTCAAATTTGCTGGTGTTTGCCCTTGTCCTAGTGAGGCTTCTCAGGAAGTAGTAAAGAAGGAGAGAGAGAGAGAGAGAGAGAGAGGGAGAGAAAGAACCAAGAACCACTGCTGTGGACAGGGTAGAACAGAAAACTAATGTCAAAGGGGATTGTGGAGATCATATCACATAAGGAGAGAGGGGAGTCACAGCGGCTCGAGTGGGTGTGTGCACGTGACAACGAGGCTAAGTGTTGGTGCCGCATCCCCTAAACGTATGACGTTGAGCCCCTCTCCAAGAGCCAGAAGTACCCAGTGTGATCTCCTAGTGAAGTATAAGCACTCTACCGAGTTGTGGGTTGGGTTGTCCGTAAAGGAGGAACAACACGACAACACCACCAACCCACACTATAATAACAGACACTCACGATAGCTAGAACGTGGCCCAATATAATATTTATAACTTTATAATAAAGAACAAAAGGCCACAGGTGTTTGGTACTCCAATCCTCCCTGCTACCAAGAAAGCTACAACAGCAACCAACAACCATTAATACTGGTGGCAGCGGTTGGATCAGCCAACGAACTCCAGCTCCCGGCCCAGCTATCTGGTACAACTACAGCACAGCATGTACAGCACAACATCAACAACACAGCAGCCAGCAACAGAACCACATCGCCACCACAGGTGTGTCATGCTCGCCTACGCCTGTCTTAGTCAGCGCACACCCACAGCTGACTCACCCAGTGCATGCCCACAGCTGACTCACTGCGACTCCTCGTGACTCACCGTGTCATCGTCTCTTTCCTAGCCTGATGCCTCCTGATGTTCCCTGCCACCTCCCGGCGCCAACGACGCCGAAGCACGACGTTGGACCTGTGACGATCTGATCATCCCCTACCTCATTGAATGGATTACAGCACGAGCGGCTTTCCACTCTGGTTAAGTACCCTTTGTTATTTGTCTATTAGAATAAACTGTAGACGATTATGGGCACAATATAAACTTTGTGAGCTTATGGACAACTGATACTTACTTAGGCCTCTCTCGCACAGGTGCCCATATGGTCTTACTCACTTTCTGAGAGTAACTTAGAACTGTTAGTCAGTGAATTGCCTGAGAATATGCGATTGCCCTCAGCTCTTAGTAGCTTCAATTCTACTTCCTCTTCAACCAGCAGCAACTCAGTACCAAACATGGTCCACTCCTCAGATGCAGTGGTTCCTAACTCGAGCACAGTAACGTTTCTTACCCAGTCTGTTCACATACACCCATTTAGTGTAAAGCATCCAGCCCTCCTGGAATCTTGGTTCTCTAGTGTAGAAGCTAGATTATGAGGCAAAGGTACTACTGACACAGATCTAGACTTTATCAATATTGCGACGTCCACCCTTGACTATAAAACCAGAGATTGTCACGGGGGATGGGCTAGAGCTCCGCTAGCAAGGGGGCTGCTAGGAGCTCAGAAGACAGAGTACTCAGTCTCTCCGATTCACGTGACCCACCAGAGTCATATGGTCCCACAGGAGAGGACCAGTAATACCCACCACCGCAAGTTTTTGCTCCCATCCTTGGGGGTGCCGCTGATTTACCCAGGAAGCCCTTCAGTCAATCACAGGAAAACTGCATGTAGCATTTCCCACCTAGACCCATGGAGAAGTGAAGGAAGACTCAGGCTTTCTTCTTTAACTACACTTACCCTGAGTCTTGCCTGCCCGACAAAAAGGTGCAGGAATTTCTTTCCCACCTGCATTTCTCTATCTTAACAAGGTCGCCAGCTGGGTTGATATTTCTGCACCCCAGCAGTGCAGTTCAGTGGGTGTATATTATATTGCCTGTTGCCAAAGTGTTGCTACTCCCACAGCGTTGATACTGGACGGATCGCCTAGGGTACACTTTTATATAAGTCTGTGCTGCTTTACTAAGTCTCTGGCCACTAAGAACTTCTGTAGAAAACGTAATGTTCACTAGGTGGGACCATGATATCTCTCGTGCATGCTCATAGAGATCATTATGGAGGCACACTTAAACACAATGATAATCTATGTGATATTTACCGACATAAGCTACATGATCACATATACAATTAATATAAATACAGGGATGGAAATAAAGAATAAACAATCTGGAGACCGTCAGCTACTCTTCTTTCACGACATCCAACAACTCCTTCAGCTGGGCAGATTTAAAAGGGGGGCTTCACACTATCTCACAGGGGGCTGCTTCGTCAACAACGGCCACCTCCTCTCCAACTGCCACAAGCGTCGACACTCACTCTCCTCTTCAACAGTCCTGGACACAAGCTGCCCTGCAGCCTATCCTACTACTAATGTATCAATGTTATACTGTAGCATACATAGGAAAATATCGTGGCCTATCTAGCCTACTCAACAAAGGGGTAATGGGAGGGAAATTGATCTACCTTTACATTCCTGGCTCACGACGCCTGTCCCTTGATGGTGTGAGGCTCCTACGCTTCCTGAGTCGGTCCATGACGATCCAGGAACGTTCCACAGGTCCTCAGGTGTCGTGAAGCCTTCGTGTCGTCGCCGAACCACCCCCGGAGTTTCAGATATCCCAATCCTGGTTCATCCAATGTGTACTGAACTAATCACTGTATGCACACACTTGTCCCTTCCACAAGGCGTTGTTCCTTGCCCTAGGAACGGTGACGTCCCTCCAAAGTCCTCAGTGAATGTGACCCGGTCACAGCAAGGCCTGCCCGCCACACCTTCCAGCCCCTCGACGTCAGACAGCACCTTCCAGCGTCGTCGCCGACCAATTCTTCAAGTTTTGGCACTCCTCTGCTCAATGAAATTGGTTTCTAGTTGCTTCCCAGAAGCACAGGGCCTCCAATAACAATGGTGGGCTGCGATGGCTAGCTATGATCCACTGAGTAAGGCTCCAGACTCTTCAATCCTCAAGAGCTTACTGAAGAACGTCCTTCCACTCTCGCAGTCAATTCAACTCTGACGTTACCATAGCCGGCGACGCCAGGGGCACTCGGTGGCGTCACGGCGGGCTCTGATTGGTCGCCCATGACCTACGTCAGTCAATCCACACTTGGCTGGCGCCGTCCACAAAATGGAGGATCTGCAGGTAGGGGGGTACCATTCCGTTTGTATCAAGGACGTAGCTGACCCCTTTACCTTCACTTACAAATGTAAATTTCTCCCTTATCAGTCAGCCGATCTCGTTGCCACACATATCAACAGACTTCCTGCATCTCAGAGAATCAGTTGGTATAGTAGATATGACTCTTAATAATGGATCAAGGGAGAAATTGGAGAGGGCTCCGTAACAAGATGCATATCTCGTGGCAGAATCATACGACTTACAGAAAATTGTGAAGTTGGACGACTGTAAAAAAATTCTTTTGTGAGGGATATTCATCAGCTGTTGATCGTGACCCCTTTAGCATTGCTCGCCAAATAGCTAATGCAGTAATGCGTCCTGATGAGACACGCAAAGCATTCGGCAGATGATTAGATAAGCTACATAGCTCACTGAAATCAGCTTTGACGGGTTGTAGATGAGAAGCAAAGGAAAGCCTCACCATAGATAATGTGTGTAGACTACTGAGGTTTGGTTTAAAGGAAATACAAGCTAAGGACTTTGGGCCAAACAACATTATTTGGGAATTAATGGATGAGATGATAGATTCCACTGAGAGGCTAAAGAACCGGGACTCTGCACAACACTGCCGTTTTCAGTGCAAACAGTCTCCATAACCCTGCAAACGTTGTCACGCGTTCTTTCCCTAGTAACATTCAGACTCATGCTAGGTCTTCTCCACCCTCACATGGCCCAAAGTCATACTCCAAGACTAACACTCCCCATTATCCTCCTCACCCGCAAACGCCAGAATGCTTTAACTGTGGCAAACCTGGCCACCGTTACGCAGAATGCACATCAAACAACACTCGTTACTACCCGCATGCCAGACATAACACTGCAAGCAATATTAGCTATTACAACCTTCCTTATTGCATATTTCTCTGCAGACCTGTACATGACATGTCAGATTGCCGAGCAGCTCGTGCTCCATTCTGCACCTATCACCAGCTCCCTGGTCATGACACTCTTGACTGTCGAACTCGCCGCGGTTCTAATCAAGCTACCCTAATAGACCTGCTCCTCCTAACCTAGCTAACCGCTATAGCCCTGCCACTCCTGCCAATAACCAACCACATGCTGCAACCCCTAACCAGCGCCGACCGAGCCTTGCACGTGCTCCTGCATCCTGACCTACTGCCCATGTTAGGTTCGCGAAGACTGACAGTCACAACACTGATGGACACTGTGACTCACGGATGACAAACGGTGCTACGGCCTTCACGAATAACGCATACCAGACCTACGGACACCCAGACCAGACCTAAGACTTGCAATCGGGGGAAGGCATAGCAGCCTTTGTAGCATTATTAGTTGGCCAGCCAGAGGCTTAGAGCCCGCGCAGGAATATCCCTGCAAGAAAAAAAAAAAAAAGCCTTTGTAAAGGCTGCTTTGCATGACATGGGGAAGCGAGACGACCTCCCTGCATATTCAGTGTCCACCCATAACAGGTTTAATATATTAGCAGAGGAGGATACCATACACCACCTACACGCAGACAGTACTCACAGTCATGTGCTCCAGACACAAAATTTTCCTAGACACAGGAGCTAGAGTCATCATCATCAAAGAAGCCGACTTGAATGACATACACAACAGACTTGTCGTATGCCAGCCATCTGTCTCCAACCTTAGTGAAGTTTCTAGAGGAATGACTGCAGTGTTGGGTGAAGCTGACATAGAGTTGATAGTTGATGACAGATCAGTCGCCATGACCTGTTTACTTGTAGATAATATTCGGTTCCCAGGAGACATCCTTCGGTAGTCTCTATGAGACTACCGAATTACTATCGATGCTTACCGTTGGGAAACAACAATTGGTGACACAGTAGTACCTCTTTGTGGTGTGTTCACCATGGGGACACGAGTTCACCAACCATAGGGACTATATCAGTTACATAAAAGCCAGGAGTGACCAGGATACACGTTACCAGACACATCCAAACAAAGCTGTCACTCAATCACTTACTGACACCAGTCCATCACGCAGCCACACAATCTTACAGGTCGATGAAGTCAATGAATCTTTGTCAAGGGGCCCCAGCAGTTCTTCATTACCTTGCCTAGAGTCTAACATCAATCAAGTCAGAGGCATCTTACACCAAGACACCGTACTACATTCTCACACACTAACAAAGGTTATTGTCAAAATTCCTGGTGTACATGACCTAGATCACGTAATAGCAGACAGTGACACATGTCAAATAAAAGGTACCTACATAGAACCGTCCTCTCATCAGATGCAGAACAACTCTTCTGCTGTTTATGTTTCAAATGTCACCAATGCCAATGTCACCAAAGGATACCTGATCAACCAGGCTGTGACTCATACGTCAGGCTGCGAGCAGCCGCGTCCAACAGCCTGGTTGATCAGTCCGGCAACCAGGAGGCCTGGTCGACGACCGGGCCGCGGGGACGCTAAGCCCCGGAAGCACCTCAAGGTAACCTCAAGGTAAGGTAATACCAACATTCACCTCACATCAGACACACATATTGTATACTTCACCCATTGTTCGTTACTGGTGCGAGTAGTGGATGAAGTCTCTACTGAACTAATGGTACTTGCACTCTCTCATACGACAAATCGAAACCAGTTAGCGGTCTCACCTGAGAATCTTAGTCCCACTGACTTCCCAGACGCCCAAGCCCCTCATCCTCAACAAACACTGTTGTGGCACTGACAGGAGAACAACTTGGGATGACACACCTCATCACTCACAAAATTCCTCTTGAACCAGGTACTCGACCAATTTATGTATTAGCATATAGATTGCCTCATTCTCAACGAGCTGTTGCAGACCGACATATTGACGAGATGTTACACAGAGGTGTTATTGAAGAAAGTACCTCTCCATGGAATGCTCCATTGATTTCAGAAAGCATGAAATTTGGCTCTTGGCGTCCCGTCGTTGATTTCAGAAAACGTAACAAGTGACGATACCTGATAGGTTTCCACTTCCTGGGCTCACTGGCTTATTGCAGAACATAGGCCAGAACAAGGTTTTTTCTACTCTTGATGTATTGCAAGTATTTTCACAAATACCACTTGACCCAGAAAGCCGAGACCTGACAGCGTTTTCAGTCCCTAACAGGCATTACCAGTACACCTGCATGCTTTTTGGCTTACACAGCAGACCTTTTACCTTCTCTATACTTATGACAAACTTGTTCCGGCGAATGATAAGTAATACCCTCAAGGTTTACCTCGATGACCTCATAATCATATCCAAGGATGTACCGACCCACCTTCAAAGTTTAGAACTTGCTCTTCAGAAACTGTCTGAAGCTAATTTGCAGATCAAACTTATCAAATGTGACTTCATGAAAAAGGAGATAAAGTTTCTAGACCATAAAGTCATCTCACATGGCATCACCACTCTTAACTCAAAGATAGACACTGTGAAGAAGTATCCTGCCCCTCATAATGTTGATGCTGTATAAAACTTCATAGGCCTAACAGGATTCTATCGCCATTTCATTGCTGGCTATTCAGTGATTGAGTCTTCTCTTACTCACCTCCTTAAGAAAGACGTCCTGTTCGCCAGGACAGCTGATGAGGAGAAAGCGTTTAAACACTTAAAGAGGCTTTGATATCTGATCCCATTCTCAAGTTCCCAGACTTCTCCAAATCATTTGTCATAGTCACCGACGCCAGTAATATTGGATTAGGAGCCGTACTAACACAGACTAGCGACAAAAAAATTATGTCATTGCATATGCAAGCCGAGTTCTCTCCAAAGCAGAAAAGAATTACTCGACAACAGAACGAGAAGCTTTAGCTGTAGTGTGGGCTCTCAAACATTTCAGAGACATCATCTACAACTACCCTGTCCATGTACTGACGAAAAAAAAAGAACCCAATAGGTAAGTTTGCCCGTTGGTCGCTCACGATACAAGAGTTCTTACCCACGTTTGGAAACTTACCTGGCAGACATAATGTAGTTGCCGATTCCCTCTCCCACTACGTCGCTCCTGTTCAGGTAGAATACCCTTCGATAGATTTGCAAGATTTAGAAATAGCACAACAACAAGACCCAATGTGGACACCGAGTATGAGCGAATAAGTTTATTATAATGAACCCGAAAACGACTCTTACAGTCAAGTCTCCTATGCCGTTCAAGGAACTAGTACTCATAAACCACGTACTTCACATGAAAGTTATGCTTGGCTCTCCTGCCAGAATGATACATCAACCTGTTATTCCTGAGACGATTGTACCTACCGTGTTGAAACTTGTCCATGACGCCCCGCACAGTGCACATCCTGGCAAGGACTGCACCATAAAGCTGGCTTGCCTCGAGTACTACTGGCCCAAAATTGCGAAACAGATTGAACATCACGTGGATCAATGTCTAACCTGCCTAGCTAACAGAACCCATGTTGCTGGCCTGAACCCAATTCAGACTTACCCTACGACTAATGCACCTTGCGACCGTGTTTCTATGGACTTGCTAACGAACTTTGCTGAAATTTTAAAAGGTAATAAACATCTTCTAGTTGCGGTGGATAACTTCTAGAGATACGGTGAATTGGTTCCGATTCCAAACAAAACTGCAAAATTCATTTCATAATAACATAATTTGCATGTATGGTCCACCTAGGGTTATACTCTCGGTATAACTCTAGGTGGACTCTCGGCCGTTGTCAGTATACTGTACTGACAACGGCCCGGAATTCAACAATTCTGTTATGGAACAACTGGCTAAACTGTACAAAAATAAAAAGTGCAATATAATGCCTTATCAACCAACTAGCAATTGTCTTGCTGAAAGAACAAATAAGAAATTAACAGTCAATAATGCACTCAGAGTAACAGTCAATCGGGACAGTCACAAATGGAATGAACTTATGCCAATCGTCCAAAGCTCGATAAACTCCTCTGTCAACTCCTCAATAGGAAATACACCTCACTCTTGGCTTTATCGGACAGACATGAGATTCCCTAATGCTCTCATATCCTCACCGCCTGTGTCACTTTACAACTATGATGATTATGGCAAAGTCAAACAAAGAGACACTCAATTGGTATTCCTGAGAGTCAAGGAACACCTATCTAAAGCTACTAACGATTTCACTAGGTTACAAAACGCTCATGCTAAACCTACAAAAATAGTACCTGGATCTTCAGTAATGATCCTCAACCAGCGAAGAGATGGTCCCAAGTACAAGCTGACTGAGAAGTTTCTTGGATCTTACAGAGTTCTTGAGCATATCACAGGTAACAAGTACAAGCTGGAAAACCTTGCTACGGGTGAACATGTAAATGAAGATCTCAGTCACATGAAATTAGCCCGACTGACTGTTGACCAAGACAGCCCAGTACCTGTCAATGACCACGTAATGACTGACCCTACCACCGTGACACCCACTCTGGTCGAAGACATTAACAATGGTACCGCATCACCTGGTACTCATACTTACAACTTTCGGTCCAGACCAGTTATTTTGACTGTACACCAACAACAGTCGGATGATACATGCTTGTGTGATGTGGTGTTCCAGTCTATACAGGACAATGGATGCGTTATATCAGCTCCCCACTTCCTGACTGTCAGTATGTAGCAGAAGATGACTATATTCGTGAAGAACTAGCCCCTAACATTCAGTTTTTATGTCTAGCTGTAAGGGTAATGCTTACCCTATTATAAACTAAGTAACCCGTTTATGCCTACTAACTTCTACCCTTTTTCCACTTGTTCTAGTAGTTAATTTTTTTACAAGAGAGCTCGTCCTGATTGAGTACCCAACCATAGTATATGTTAGACACTTTTATGTACCATTCCCGCAGCATATCCGTTGAGATTTGCTGAGAAAGTTAAACTGATTAATGCCTTTCTCAGTGGATTTTATACATCTGTTCTTTTTCCTTTGTCTCAAATGTATATAATATGATACCTACATAGCTCACCTTAATTCATAGTTTCAATCTTATGACTTCTCTTACATTCACTGTTAAGGTCCTGGTGTTTTTGCCGCGTCCCTGCACTCCATATTTTAGTAGAACGTAACTTATACTATGTACTATATCGTGCCTTTATCAGCGTATACCGAATATAATCTGCTTAACAGGTAACACTGTGGGTGTGCATCTTGATCCGTGCACACAACTTCTGGTCCACTGCCTCTACCTTCAGATGGACCTACTGCATCCAGTACGCTCAGACGTTTAACTATTTAGTCATGATGCTCCATGGATAACTTAATTTTGAAATTATATTTATGCAATGTACTCTATATTCATGCATGTCTGAGACAGGGTTATGGATGTCTCAGAGTTTGTTTACAGCCACCATAGGTAAATAATCCTATACATAAATGTTAGTTAGGTACACAACCAAGAAGTTCTTCAAGCAGATTGTTGAGGACGACGATGATAGCGTGCTAAGCGGAGTTGGACGCCCAGGGTTTGGTGGGCGCCATCTTGTTATGTCTACTCAGAACCTCTCAGAACAAGGTGCTCCTTGTGTGCTCTCCCGAAGGACAGCAGAGGGCCACACGCCATAATCAGATTTGCGTTAGCCCTCGCCCAGCAGAGACATTCACGATAGCTAGTACGTGGCCAAGCATAAAATTTATAACTTTACTAGCAGCCACTGAGCCACAGCAACCTTCCCTGTTCCCCAGTCCTCCCCACTCCCCTGTCCCTTTGTCCTCCCCACCATCCCAAACTCCCCCGTCTCATAGTCGTTCCTCACCATTACCCCCTTCCTTGTCCCCTCGTCTTCCCCACCATCTCTCACTTCCATCCCCTCATCATCCCCACCATTCCCCACTCCCTCATCCGATGCCTTCCCAAATGGTCTGATGTTCCCATCAGAAAATTGGGAACATCAAGTGAGCTGATGTTCCCATCACTGAAATATAAGAAAACAGTTAAAAAATTAAATGAAAATATGAAACAATAAAAAAATAAACTATACTCACGAAATGAACGGTATGGTAAACAACACAACTCAATTCCAAGGGAATTCACACAAAATAATAAAATCAAAATGAAAATAAATCAAAATCTATGAAAATTCAATTTATCAATGCAGACACACTGAAATGAAATTGGAACATATTTGATATAGCATGTGTGTGTTGCTCATACATGCAACAGATGGCGCTGTTTTTCAAGAAAAGCATAGTTTTACTTGTCACAGGTGTGGAATCTATACTTATACTTACGAAATGAACGGTATGGTAAACAACACAGCTCAATTCAACACAATGTCACACAAAAAAATAAAATAAAAAATAAAATAATAAAAATCTATGAAAATAAAATTTATCAATGCAATCAGAAACAATGAAATGGAATTCGTGGCATATTTAGTATAGTGTGCATGTTGCTATTATGTGCAACAGATGGAGGCTGTTTTGCCAAAAACACATGTTTTTACCTGTCACAGGGGTGGCATCTATATAGTAGGTATATAAAACGACGCGCCTACTCGAATGCAACGTTGTGTCAAAATTTCAAAGCAATCGGTGAAGAACTTTCGGAGATTACAGAGTGTGTTACTCTTTCGTCCAACGGATGGCACTGTTTTTCAAAAAAAGCCAATTTTTTCCTGTCTCAGGTGAGGCATGTATATAGTAGATAAATAAAAAGACTCGCCTACTTGAATACAATGTTGTGTCAAAATTTCAAAGCAATCAGTAAAGAGGTTTCGAGGATTTCCCTCACATAAAAAACTCAGTTTTCAGAAAAAGCATGTTTTTTATCGTCACAGACGTGACATCAATATAGTATGTATATAAAAACCTGGCCGGATGCGAATGAAACGTTGTGTGAAAATTTCAAAGCAATCGGTGAAGAACTTTCGGAGATTAGGGGTTATGCACAAACGAACATTTTCATTTTTATTTATATCTATATAAATAAAAATGGAAATGTTCGTTTGTTCAACATCGCTAATCTCCGAAAGTTCTTCATCGATTGCTTTGAAATTTTCACACAATGTTCCATTCGCATCCGAGCGGGTTTTTATTTTTTATATACATATATTGATGTTACATTTGTGACAGAAAAAACTTTTTTTTTAAACGGTACTTTTCATGTGTTTTTCATGGAGAAATCTTCGAAACCTCTTTTCCAATTGCTTTGAATTTTGACACGACGTTGCATTCCAAAAGGTGAATGTTTTTATATACCACCTATACACATGCCTCACCAGTGACAGAAAAAAAACATGCTTTTTTAAAAAACAGTCTCATCTGTTTGATGTAAGAGCAACACATGCTGTGATCTCCCAGACTTCTTCACTTATTGCTTTGAAATTCTGACACAATGTTCCATTCGAATATGCGCATGTTTTTATATACCTACTATATAGATGCCACACCTGTGACAGGTAAAAACATGTTTTTTTTCAAAAACAGCTCCATCTGTTGCACGTAATAGCAACACACATGCTATACTAAATATGTTATTAATGTTCATAGAATTTGATTTATTTAAATTATAATGGAATTATTTTGAGTGACATTGTTTTGGAATTAAGCTGTGTTGTTTACCATATTATTCATTTCGTAAGTATATGTATAGATGCTACACCTGTGACAGATAAAAACATATTTTTTTTTAAGAAACAGTGCCATCTATTGCACTTAAGAGCCACACACTCTATACTAGGTATGGTACAATTCCATTTCAATGTTTTTGATTGCATTGACAAATTTAATTTTCATACATGTTGATATATTTTCATTTTGATTTAATTATTTTTTGTGACTTTGTGTTGGAACAGAGCTGTGTTGTTTATCATACCGTTCATTTCATTAGTGTAAGTATAGATGCCACACCTGTGACAGGTAAAAACATGATTTAAAAAAAACAGCGCCATCTGTTGCACGTAAGAACAACTTACGCTATACTAAATATGTTTCGATTCCATTTCAATGTTTCCAATTTCATTGATAAATTGAATTATCATAGATTTCAATTTATTTTCATTTTGATTTAATTATTTTGTGTGACATTGCATTGGAATTGAGCATTGTTGTTTACCATACCGTTCATTTCATGAGTATAGTTCATTTGTTTATTTTTTCATTGTTTTTCTTTTGGATTTAATTGTTTTTCTTATATTTCAGTGATAGGAACATGAGATGATTTGATGTTCCCAATTTTCTGATGGGAACATCAGATCATTTGGGAATGCATCGAACTAGGGAGTGAAGAGGACGAGGGGACGGGAGTGGGGGATGGTGGGGACGACGAGGGGACATAGGAGGGGGTAATGGTGGGAAGGATGAGGGGACGGGGGAGTTGGGGATGATGCGACCGGGGAATGGAGATTGGTGTTGGGTGGACAAGGGAACTGGGAAGTTGAGGAGGACGAGGGGATGGGGGAGGGGGGAAATGGTAGGGAGGACGAGGGGACGGGAGAGGGCGAGGGGACAGTGGAGTTGGGAATGGTTAGGCGGACGATGGGAAGGTGGATGGTGGGGAGGACATAGGAATGGGGGAGGGGAAAAATGGTGAGGAGAACGAGGGGACGAGGGAGTGGGAATGGTTGGGAGGACGAGGGGACAGGGGAGGGGGGAATGGTAGGGAGGACTGGAAGACAGGGAGAGGGTTGCTGTTGCTCAGCAACGTACATGCATTGCTGAGCTGCAGCAATGTGTGGCCGGGTACAGCTAGTAGATAATAAAAAAGAAAAGGCCCACAGCTGTTTGGTACTCCATTCCTCCCCACTACCAAGAAAGATACAACCACAACGCACATCCATTAATATCCAGCCTCTCATCTGTCAATCACCTGATGTACAGGTTCATGAGCCTGTTGGGGTCTATCATATCTACACTTAAACCTGTGTATGGAGTCAGCCTCCACCACATCACTTCCTAATGCATTCCATTTGTCAACTTCTCTGACAATAAATAAGTTCTTTTTAATCTCTCTGGGGCACTCAATTTCCACCTGTGTCCCTTAGTGCGTGTGCCCCTTGTGATAAATAGCCTGTCTTTATCTACCCTATCAATTCCTATAAGAATCATGTATGTGGGGATCATGTTCCCCATAGCTCTTCTGTCTTTTAGCGAAGTGATATTTATTTCCCGTAGTCTCTCCTCTTAGTTCATAGCCCCTTGGTTCGGATACTAGTCTGGTGGCAAACTTTTGAACTTTTCCAGTTTAGTCTTATACTTGACTAGATATGGACTCCATGTTGGAACTGCATACTCCAGGATTGGTCTGACATATGTGGAATACAAAGTTCTGAATGATTCCTTACACAAGTTTCTTATGTTGGCCAGCCTAGCATATGCCGCTGATGTTATTCTCTTGATATAGGCTTCAGGGGACAGGTCTGGTGTGATATCAACCCCCAGGTCCTTCTCTCTCTCTCTGACTCTTGAAGAAATTCATCTTCCTAATGATACCTTGTATATGGCCTTCTGGTTCCTACACCTATCTTCATTACATTACATTTGCTTGGGTTAGACTCTAACAACCACTTGTTTGACCATTCCATCAGTTTGTCCAGGTCTTCTTGATTCATCAAGCAGTCCTCCTCTGTCTTAATCCTTCTCACAATTTTGGAATCGTCAGAAAACATTGAGAGGAATGAGTCTATACTCTCTGGGAGATCATTTACGTATATCAGAAACAGGATAGGTCCGAGTTCAAAGCCCTGTGGGACTCCACTGGTGACTTAATGCTACTCTGAGGTCTCACCCCTCTGTGTAACTCTCCTGGCTGTTTCTCCAGCTTAAGTACCAGCCTCTTATGAGGTACTGTGTCAAAGGCTTCCAGACAGTCCAAGAAAATGCAGTCCACCAATCCTTCTCTTTCTTGCTTAATCTTTGTCACCTGATCATAAAATTCAATTAAGCCAGTGAGGCAAGATTTACCCTCCCTAAACCCATGTCGGTGGTTTGTCACAAAGTTCCTTCTCTCCAGATGTATTACTAGGTTTTTATCATGATATTCTCCATCACCTTGCATGGTATACAGGTTAAGGATACTGGCCTGTAGTTCAGTGCCTCTTGTCTGTCACCCTTTTTGTATATTAGGACTACATTAGCCGTCTTCCATATTTTAGGTAGGTCTCCCGTCTCCAATGACCCACTATACTCTTTCAGCACACTCTTTCAGTACCCAAGGTGAGATTCCTTCTGGACCTTACTCATTTATTACGTGAGAGCCTTACTCACGTCCAGATCCAACAGGTGTGTCTTGACCTCATTTCTTGCAATTTCGAACCCTTCCAAGGCCGCCTGGTTTACTGTCACCTCTCCTAACGCAGTGACCTCTCCTCGTTCTGTTGTGAAGACCTCCTGGAACCACTTGTTGAGTTCTTCACACGTCTCTTTGCCTTTCTCTGTATACCTGTTCTCACCCGTTCTAAGTTTCATCACTTGTTCTTTCACTGTTGTTTTCCTCCTGATGTGACTCTGGAGTAGCTTTTGTTCGGTCTTGGCTTTATTTGCTATATCATTTTCATACTTTTTCTCTGCTTCTCTTCTCGCAATAACATACTCATTCCTGATTCTCTAGTATTTCGGTCTGATTCTGGTGTACTGTTATTTCGGACATTAATTCTACGTCATTTTGTTCAGCTCCTTTGCTTCCATACATGCCCTATTAAACCACGATTTCTTCTTTTGCTTCTCGGATTTTTCGTTTTCGGCTGGGATAGACCTGTTTACTGCCTCCTGACACTTTCGCGTGACATAGTCCATCATGTCTTGTACGAACTTGGATCTGAGTTCTGTGTCTCATGGTATATCCACAAGGAAACTTCTCATATACTCATAATTTCATTTTCGGTACGCCAGTCCTTTGTTTCCTAGTTATTTTGGGGGGAGATAAATCCTGGCTCTACCAGGTACTCAAAGATCAATACACTGTGATCACTCATTCCCATGAGGGCTTCCAACTTAACTTCCCTTATATCCAACTCATTTAAGGTAAATATCAGATCATAGCTGGTTCATCCTCTCCTCTCATTCTTGTCGGTCCCTTGATGTGTTGACTTAGAATGTTTCTTGTTGCCACTTCCATCAGCTTAGCTCTCGATGTGTCTAATCTCCCTTGTGGGTCTCTGATCTCCCAATCCATCTTCCCGTGGTTGAAGTCTCCCATGATTAGTAGTTCAGATCCATTCCTGCTAGTCACAGAAGCTGCCCTCTACATTATATTAGGCGTGGCTATGTTGTTTCTATCATATTCCTGTCTGGGTCGTCTGTCATTAAGAGGGGGTTATATGACTACGACTACAAATTTTTGTCCTCCAATTGCTATGGTACCTGTTATATAGTCACAAGTGAAACCTTCACTTGGTTGAAGTATTCACTTGTGTAATCACAGATGTACAGATTCCTGAACCTATGGGAGCCGGTCGGCCGAGCGGACAGCACACTGGACTTGTGATCCTGTGGTCCCGGGTTCGATCCCGGGCGCCAGCGAGAAACAATGGACAGAGTTTCTTTCACCCTATGCCCCTGTTACCTAGCAGTAAAATTGGTACCTGGGTGTTAGTCAGCTGTCACGGGCTGCTTCCTGGGGGTGGAGGCCTGGTCGAGGACCGGGCCGCGGGAACACTAAAGCCCCGAAATCATCTCAAGATAACCTCAAGATAACCTACTGGGTTCTATCATATTTACATTTGAAACTATGTAAGTAGTCAGCCTCCACCACATCACTGCCTAATGCATTCCACTTGTTAACTACTCTGACAATGAAAAAGTTCTCTCTGATGTCGCTGAGGCTCATTTGAGTACTCAGTACCCACCTGTGTCCCCTTGTTCGCATACCACCTGTGTTAAAAAGTTAATCCTTATCTACCCAGTCAATTCCTCTGAGAACTTTGTAGGTAGTGATCATGTCTCCTCATACTCTTCTGTTTTCCAGTGTCGTCAGGTGCATTTCATGCAGCATTTCCTCGTAACTCATGCCTCTTAGTTCTTGGAACAGCCAAGTGGCATACCTCTGAACTTTTTCCAGCTTCGTCTTATGCTTGACAAGGTACGGGCTCCATGCTGGGGCCACATACTCCAGGATTGGTCTTACATATGCGGTGTACAAGGTTCTGAATGATTCCTTACACAGGTTCCTGAAGGCAGTTCTGATGTTAGCCAGCCTCGCATATGCAACAGATGTAATTCTTTGATGTGGACTTCAGGAGACAGGTTTTGTGTGATATCAACTCCTAGATCTTTCTCTCTGACCGTTTCATGAAGTACATCATTTCCCATTCGGTATCCTATGTCTGGCCTCTTGTTTCCACTGCCTAGCTTCATGACCTTGCATTTACTAGGGTTGAACTTTAGAAGCCATTTGTTGTACCATTCATTCAGTCTGTCTAGGTCATCTTGTAGCCTCCTACTATCAACCTCTGTTTTAAACCTCCTCATAATTTTTGCATCATCAGCAAACAATGCGAGGAACGATTCTATACCCTCTGGGAGATTATTTACATATATCAGGAACAGTATAGGTCCAAGGATTGAACCCTGCGGGACTCCACTGGAGACGTCTCGCTAATCTGAGGCCTCACCCCTCAGAGTGACTCGCTGTTTTCTGTTGCTTAGGTACTCCCTGATCCAATGGAATACCTTCCCTTTCACTCCTGCCTGCATCTTTAGCTTTTTCACTAGCCTCTTGTGTGGTACTGTGTCAAAGGCTTTCTGGCAATCCAAGAAAATGCAGTCTGCCTACCCCTCTCTTTCTTACCTGATTTTTATTGCCTGGTCATTGAATCCAATTAATCCTGTGAGGCAGGACATGCCATCCCTGAACCCATGTTGATGCTGTGTTACAAAGTTCTTTCGCTCCAGATGTTCCACAAGTTTTTTCGCACATTCTCTATCAGCTTGCATAGTATGCAAGTTAGGAACACTGGTCTGCAGTTCAGTGTTTCCTGTATATCCCCTTTCTTGTATATTCGGGACTTCATTAGCAGTCTTCCACATTTTTGGCAGTTCCCCTGTTACCAGTGATCTGTTATACACTATGGAGAGTGCCAGGCATAGTGCTTCTGCTCCTTATTATAGTATCCATGGGGAGATTCCATCTGGGCCTATAGCCTATATCACATCCAACACTAGCAAGAGATTTTTTACATCCCCACTGGAAGTCTCAAACTCTTCTAGTGGTTCCTGGTTAACTATTCCCTCTCTTATCTCTGGAATTTCCCCTTGCATGTGAAGACCTGGAATTTATTATTCAGTTCCTCAGACACTTCCTTGTCGTTTGTAGTGAATCTGTCTGCCCCTTTCCACAATTTCATTACCTGTTCCTTTGCTGTTGTTTTTTTTTCCTGATGTGGCTGTGCAGCAATTTGGGTTGAGTCTTATGCCTTGCTTGCAATGTCATTTTCGCAATGCCTTTCTGCCTCTCTTCTCATCCTGACATATTCATTCCTGGCACTCTGGTATGTTTCTCTGCTCTCGAGTGATCTGTTATTTATATAGTTTCTCCATGCCCTTTTACTTTGCTGCTTAGCTAGCCTACATCTCTGATTAAACCATGGGTTTCTCATTTGCATTTCGTTGTTTTCCTTTTGGACCGGGACAAACTTGTCTGCTGCCTCCTTACACTTCTGCGTGATGTAGTCCATCATGTCTTGGGCCGTCTTTTCTCTGAGCTCTGTTTTCCATGTTATGTCTGTTAGGAATTTCCTTCTCTCCTCATAGTTTCCCTTTCGGAATGCTAGTTTTTTGCTTTCAGTTTCCCTCCTCGAGTTCCTTAACCCTTCTTCAACCAGATACTCAAACGTCCGACACTGTGGTCGCTCATTCCTACTGGGGCCTCGAAACCGATATTCCTTATGTTGGAGTCGTTCGAGTGAAGACCAGGTCAAGTCTCTCTGGTTCATCGTTTCCTCTCATCCTTGTGGGTCCTCTGACATGCTGGCTTAAGACGTTTCTTGTCGCCACCTCCAATAGTTTAGCTCTCCACGTATCCTTGCCTCCATGTGATTCCTTGTTCTCCCATTTAATCCTTCAGTGATGAGCAGGTGGGATCTATTTCTACAGGCAGCAGAGGCTGCCCTCTCAATTATAGTGTTAACTGCCATGTTGTTGTTGTCATACTCTTGCCTGAATCTTCTTTCATTGGGTGGAGGGTTATATCACTGCTACTACTATTCTTGGTCCTCCGATTGTCATGGTGCCTGTTATATAGTCTCTGAATCCCTTGCAGCCTGGGATAGCCATCTCCTTGTAACTCCATTCCTTTCTCATTAGTAGAGCCACTCCACCTTCTCCCCTACCTTCCCCCTCTTTCCTTAATACTGCATAGTCTTGAGGAAACACCTCAATCATTTTGATTCCTGAGAGTTTTGTTTGTGTGAGTCCGATTACATCTGGGTTCACTTCTTGTGCTCTTTCCCTTAGTTCACTTGCCTTGCTTCTAATCCCATCTATGTTTGAGTGCATCACCCTAAACTGACTCTCTTCTGTCCCTTCTCATTTTCTGTTGATTCCCATGAAGGAGGGAAAGAGGGAGGATCCAGGATGGGAGGGCCTAAGGAGGGGGACATGGGGGATATGGGGTGTGCGGGGGCTGGGAGGATCTGGTACGTGGAGGGTGGTGGTGGAGGAGAGAGGGCTTGGGGGTGTGGGGGAGAAGAGAGAGCATGGGGGGGAGTAAGAGAGGGAGGCTTGGGGGTGAGTGAGAGGGGGAGGCTTGGGTGGTATGGGGGGAGGGTGGGCTTGGGGGAATGAGGGGAAAGGGGTGGCCTTGGGAAGCAGAAGAGAAGGGAGGGATTAAAGGGGGGGAGGGAGAGCTGAGGGTGGTGAGGAGGAAGGGAGGGCTTAGGGGAGTGGGGAAGAAAGGCGGGCTTAGAGTGGTGGGGGAGAATGGAGGGCTTAGGGCAGTGGGGGAGAATGGAGGGCTTAGGGCGGTGGGGGAGAATGGAGGGCTTAGGGGGGGTAGGGGAGAATGGAGGGCTTAGGGTGGGGGAGAACGGAGGGCTTAGGGATGGGGAAAACGGGGGGGGGGCCTGGGGGAGAAGGGAGGGCTTGGTGGGTTGGTGAGAAAGGAGGTCCTGGGGAGGGTGGTGGGTGGGGGGGGAGGATGCCCTAGGTGGGCACTTAATGGGGGGCTGGCAGGGGTTGAGGCAGGTAGGACGTCCATTGGTTGGAAGGTGGGGGTGGTGCTCCTCTCCCTGTGGCTGTTAAACTTGTCTGTACTCACCTAGTTGCACTCACCTAGTTGTGTTTGCGGGGATTGTGTTCTGGCTCTTTGGTCCCGCCTCTTAACCGTCAATCAACAGGTGTACAGATTCCTGAGCCTATTGGGCTCTATCATATCTACACCTGAAACTGTGTATGGAGTCAGCCTCCACCACATCACCCCCTAATGAATTCCATTTGTCAACCACTCTGACACTAAAAAAGTTCTTTCTAATATCTCTGTGGCTCATTTGGGCACTCAGTTTCCACTTGTGTCCCCTTGTGTGTGTGCCCCTTGTGTTAAATAGCCTGTCTTTATCTACCCTATCAATTCACCTGAGAATCTTGAATGTGGTGATCATGTCCTAACTAACTCTTCTGTCTTCCAGCGAAGTGAGGTTTAATTCCTGTAGTCTCTCCTCGTAGCTCATACCTCTCAGCTCAGGTACTAGTCTGGTGGCAAACCTTTGAACCGTTTCCAGTTTAGTTTTATCCTTGACTTGGTATGGACTTCATGCTGGGACTGCATACTCCAGGATTGGCCTGACATATGTGGTATACAAAGTTTTGTATGATTCTTTACACAAGTTTCTGAATGCCGTTCGTATGTTGGCCAGCCTGGCATATGCCGCTGATGTTATCCTCTTGATATGTGCTGCAGGAGACAGGTCTGGCATGATATCAACCCCCAAGTCTTTTTCTTTCTCTGACTCCTGAAGAATTTCCTCTCCCAGATGATACCTTGTATCTGGCCTCCAGCTCCCTACACCTATCTTCATTACATTACATTTGGTTGGGTTAAACTCTAACAACCATTAGTTCGACCATTCCTTCAGCTTGTCTAGGTCTTCTTGAATCCTCAAGCAGTCCTCTTCTGTCTTAATCCTTCTCATAATTTTGGCATCGTCCGCAAACCTTGAGAGAAATGAATCTATACCCTCCGGGAGATCATTTACATATATCAGAAACAAGATAGGACCGAGTACAGAGCCCTGTGGGACTCCACTGGTGACTTCACCCCAATCGAAGGTCTCACCCCTCACTGTAACTCTCTGCTTCCTATTGCTTAGGTACTCCCTTATCCATTGGAGTATCTTACCAGCTACACCTGCCTGTCTCTCCTGCTTATGTACCAGCCTCTTATGCGGTACTGAGTCAAAGGCTTTCCGACAATCCAAGAAAATGCAGTCCGCCCAGCCGTCTCTTTCTTGCTTAATCTTTGTCACTTGGTCGTAGAATTCTATTAAGCCTGTCAGGCAAGAATTACCCTCCCTGAACCCATGTTGGCGATTTGTCACGAAGTCCCTTCTCTCCAGATGTGATACCAGGTTTTTTCTCACGATCTTCTCCATCACCTAGCATGGTATACAAGTCAAGGACACTGACCTGTAGTTCAGTGCCTCTTGCCTGTCACCCTTTTTGTATATTGGGACCACATTCACTGTCTTCATATTACTGGTAAGTCTCCTGTCTCCAGAGACCTACAATACACTATCGAGAGTGGCAAGCAAAGTGCCTCTGCACACACTTTCAGTACCCATTGCGAGATCCCGTCTGGACCAACAGCCTTTCTAACATCCAGATCCAGCAGGTGTCTCTTGACCTCCTCTCTCGTAATTTCGAACTCTTCTAAGGCCGCCTGGTTTACTTCCCTTTCTCCTAGCACAGTGACCTCACCTTGTTCTATTGTGAAGACCTCCTGGAACCTCTTGTTGTATTTTTCACACACCTCTTTGTCATTCTCTGTATACCTGTCCTCGCCTGTTCTAAGTTTCACTACCTGTTCTTTCACTGTAGTTTTCCTTCTGATGTGACTGTGAAATGGCTATGGTTCGGTCTTGGCTTTGTTTGCTATATCATTTTCATAACTTTTCTCTGCTTCTCTTCTCACCCTGACATACTCATTCCTGGTTCTCTGGTATCCCTCTCTGCTTTCTGCTGTTCTGTTGTTCCGGAAGTTCCTCCACGCCCTTTTGTTCAGTTTCTTTGCTTCCATTCATGCCCTATTTTACGATGGATTCTTCTTTTGCTTCTCGGATTTTTCCTTTTGGGCCGAGATGTACCTGCTTACTGCCTCCTGACACATTTAGGTGACATAGTCCATCATATCTTGTACAGACTTAGCTCTGAGGTCTGTGTCCCAAGGTATTTCCCTTAGGAAGCTTCTCATCTCCTCATAATTTCCCTTTCGGTAAGCCAGCCTTTTGTTTCCTAGTTCTTTTTTGGGGGAGATAATTCCTAGCTCTACCAGGTACTCAAAGTTCAATACACTGTGATCACTCATTCCCAAGGGTGCATCCATCTTGACTTCCCTTATATCCACTCATTTAGGATAAATATCACATCAAGCATTGCTGGTTCATCTTCTCCTCACATTCTTGTTGGTTCCTTGATGTGCTGGCTTAGAAAGTTTCTTGTTGCCGCGTCCAGCAGCTTAGCTCTCCATGTTTCTGGTCCTCCATGCGGGTTTCTGTTCTCCCAATCTATATTCCCATGGTTGAAGTCTCCTATAATTAGTAGTCCAGATCCATTCCTGCTGGCAACAGAAGCTGCTCTCTATATTTTGTTAATGGTGGTCATGTTGTTTCTATCATATTCCTGTCTGTGTCTTCTGTCATTTGGTGGTGGATTATATATGACTACGACTATAATTTTTTGCCCTCCAGTTGTTATTGTACCAGTTATGTAGTCACTGAAACCTTCACATCCCTGAACAACCATCTCCTCAAAATCCCAGCTTTTTCTTACAAGCTGGGCTACACCACCCCCACCTCTTCCTTCTCTCTCTTTCCTCATAACATAATAGTCCTGTGGGAACACTGCATTTGTTATGGTTTTCGTTAGCTTTGTTTCTGTGAAAGCTATTATGTCTGGGTTTTCCTCTAGTACCCGTTCTCCAAGTTCATTTGCTTTATTTGTAATTCCATCTATGTTAGTGTACATTGCCTTGAGGCTCACTTTCTTCTGTCCCTTCTCAAATCTCCTCCTTGGTGAGTGTTCTGCTGGTGGGGGAAGCTGTTCCATGGGTGTGAGGATTTGTGAGGTGGATAACAGGGTTGCAGAGGATACTGGGATGAGGGGTCAAGTGAAGGGGGAGGGACAGGGAGTGTTTGGGGTAGGGGGGGTTTTCTATGCAGAGGAGGGTGGTGGGGTTTCCCTCCCCACTGGTATTACTGAGTAGCTGGTTGTGGTTTCCCCCCTTGCCTCTGGGGGTGATGTGTTAGGAGCTGTGATTTCCTGGTTTTCCCCTCTCGTCCTGTGCTTCTTCCTTGCTACTGCCGCCATGGCCCTCTCCTCCCTCGTCATGTCCCTCTGGAGGAATACTTTTTTTAATTTTCCCACTTGTTGCAGGTGGTTTTTCTTTGTTAGAATCGTGTCCTTTGTGTTCTCATTTGCAAACACTATCTTTAACACACGGTCTCGGTCTTTTTTGTATCAGCCTAAACTGAAAACCCTTTCAATGCTATGCTCAGCCCCTTCCATGTCTAGTGCCTTCAGTATTTCTTTCACTGCCGCTTTGTCCTTATCATTCCACTCTTTCCTATTAAAGCCTTCCTGCTCTTTAATACCCACAGCTACCACTGATCTTTTCCCTTCCAGCAGCTGGCTAGTGGAGCATGCTGCTTCCTGTGAGGTGGCTGCTTTCATGGCTACCTCCATCACTGCAGACATTACTTCAGAGTTTTTTTTTAGCATTTCTGCAAATGTTGCTTTTATTGTGGCATTCTTTTCCAAAATACTATTACCACCCTCTCCCTGGGTGGTTATCTGAGTCTCAACATCGATACTGTTCTCTTTGAGGGCTCTAATCTCCTCCTTTGCTGCTGTCAGCTCTCATTTTAGGTTGCTTATTTCATTCTTCATTTCCTGCATCTCATTCTTGATGTCCTCCAGAAACTTGGCGAACATTTCCTTTATTTCATCCCCTGGACTTTTCCCTGTTCCCCTGTTAGCTCTGGCTGTCATGCTTGACCCTGTCCCTAGTTGTGCCGTGATAGGATTTGTCAGAAGGGCAGAGTGGGGTGGGGGAGAGAATGAGAGAGAGAGAGAGAAAGGGGGAGAGAGAGAGAGAGAAAGGGGGAGAGAGAGAGAGAGAGAGAGAGAGAGAGAGAGAGAGAGAGAGAGAGAGAGAGAGAGAGAGAGAGAGAGAGAGAGAGAGAGACAGAGAGAGAGAGAGAGAGAGAGAGAGAGAGAGAGAGAGAGAGAGAGAGAGAGAGAGAGAGAGAGAGAGAGAGAGAGAGAGAGAGAGAGAGAGAGAGAGAGAGAGAGAGAGAGAGAGAGAGAGAAATAAAGAGAGAGAAAGAGAGAGAGAGAGAGAGAGAGAGAGAGAGAGAGAGAGAGAGAGAGAGAGAGAGAGAGAGAGAGAGAGAGAGAGAGAGAGAGTGGGAGAGAGAGAGAGTGGGAGAGGGAGAGGGAGAGGGAGAGAGGGGGAGAGAGTGGGGAAGGGTGTGAGAGGGGGAGAGTGTGTGTAATGGAGATTCGGGGGATTGGGGGTGGGGGGCGGAGATGGCGACCAGGTCAGATGGGGGGTAAGAGGGGGGGGGGGGTGGAGTATAGTGAGGTCTTACGTCCTTTCCACAAAAGGTGTTAATCCTTTCTTCCCTGACTGAACGTTTGTGTGTAATTACCTAAGTGTAGTTACAGGATAGGAGCTACGCTCGTGGTGTCCCATCTTCCTAGCACTCTTTGTCATATAACGCTTTGAAACTACTGACGGTCTTGGCCTCCACCACCTTCTCACCTAACTTGTTCCAACCGTCTACCACTCTGTTTGCGAAAGTGAATTTTCTTATATTTCTTCGGCATCTGTGTTTAGCTAGTTTAAATCTATGACCTCTTGTTCTTAAAGTTCCAGGTCTCAGGAAATCTCCCCTATCGATTTTATCAATTCCTGTTATTATTTTGTATGTAGTGATCATATCACCTCTTTTTCTTCTGTCTTCCAGTTTTGGCATATTTAATGACTCTAACCTCTCCTCGTAGCTCTTGCCCTTCAGTTCTGGGAGCCACTTAGTAGCATGTCTTTGCACCTTTTCCAATTTGTTGATGTGCTTCTTAAGATATGGGCACCACACAACCGGTGCATATTCTAGCTTTGGCCTAACAAAAGTCGTTAACAATTTCTTTAGTATATCGCAATCCATGTATTTAAAAGCAATTCTGAAGTTAGAAAGTGTGGCATAGGCTCCTCTCACAATATTCTTTATGTGGTCCTCAGTTTTCTATCTAGAATCACCCCTAGATCTCTTTCTTTATCAGAATTCTTTAAAGATTTCTCACATAATATATAAGTGTGTGTTTTTGCGTGTGCGTGCATGTGTGCGTGCATACGTACGTGGGCGTGCGCGCATGCGCGTGCGTGCGTGCGTGTATCAAGAGTTCCCGTAAGCGTTTACCTCTACCTAAAATGAGCAGCTTTGAGATTTTAAATATATATGATATCCTGAACAAGAATTTGATAATATTATACCTCACTCTGTACACCTGATTAATTGACCAGAGAGGGGGTACATTCCAGTCTGCCTCCCACTCACACAACCAGATGAGTAATGATGATGTATGGATGACAATGGTGATCCGTCATCGCCTCCCACGTGGTGATTCACTAAGTTCTAGTAGATTGATGATGGCGGTTCTTGGGGTGTGTGTGTGTGTACTCACCTATTTATTTTGTGGGGGTTGAGCTCTGGCTCTTTGGTCCCGCCTCTCAACTGTCAATCAACTGGTGTTCAGGTTCCTGAGCCTATTGGACTCTATCATATCTACACTTGAAACTGTGTATAGAGTCTGCCTTCACCACATCACTTCCTAATGCATTCCATTTGTCAACCTCTCTGACACTAAAAAAGTTCTTTCTAATATCTCTGTGGCTCATTTGGGCACTCAGTTTCCACCTGTGTCCCCTAGTGCGTGTGCCCCTTGTGTTAAATAGCATGTCCTTATCTACCCTATCAATTCCTTTGAGAATCTTGCATGTGGTGATCATGTCCCCACAACTCTTCTGTCTTCCAACGACGTGAGGTTTAACACCCTTAATCTCTCCTCGTACGTCATACCTCTCATCTCGGGTACTAGTCTGGTGGCAAACATTTGAACCTTCTCTAGTTTAGTTTTATGCTTGACTAGATATGGACTCCATGCTGGAACTGCATACTCCAGGATTGGTCTGACATATGTGGTATACAAAGTTCCGAATGATTCCCTACACATGTTTCTAAAGGCTGTTGTTATGTGGGCCAACCTGGCATATGCCGCTGATGTTATCCTCTTGATATAGGCTTCAGGGGAAAGGTCTGGCATGATATCAACCCCCAACTCTTTCTCTCTCTCTGACTCTTTAAGAATTTTATCTCCTAAATGATACCTTGTATCTAGTATTCTGCTCCCTACACCTATCTTCATTACATTACATTTGGTTGGGTTAAACTCTAACAACCGTTTGTTGGGCCATTCCTGCAGTTTGTCCAGGTCTTTCTGAAGCCTCAAGCTGTTCTCCTCTGTCTTAATCCTTCTCATAATTTTGGCGTCGTCAGCAAACATTGAGAGGAATGAGTCTATACTCTCTGGAAGATCATTTACGTATATCAGAAACAGGATTGGTCCGAGTACAGAGCCCTGTGGGACTCCACTGGTGACTTCACGCCAATCTGAGGTCTCACTCGTTACTGTAACTCTCTGCTTCCTATTGCTTAGGTACTCCCTCATCCACTGGAGCGCCCTACCAGTTACTCCTGCCTGTTTCTCCAACTTATGCATCAGTCTTTTATGGGGTACTGAGTCAAAGGTTTTCCGACAGTCCAAAAAGATGCAGTCCGCCCATTCTTCTCTTTCTTGCTTAATGTTTGTCACCTGATCGTAGAATTCTATTAAGCCTGTAAGGCAAGATTTACCCTCCCTGAACCCATGTTGATGGGTTGTCACGAAGTCCCTTCTCTGCAGATGAGTTACTAGGTCTTTTCTCACGATCTTCTCCATCACTTTGCATGGTATACAAGTTAAGGACACTGGCCTGTAGTTCAGTGCCTCTTGTCTGTCGCCCTTTTTGTATATTGGGACTACATTAACCGTCGTCCATATTTCTGGTGTGTGTGTATTTACCTAACTGTACTCACCTAATTGTGTCTGCAGGATCGAGCATTGACTTTTGGATCCCGCCTTTCGAGCATCGGTTGTTTACAGCAATGACTATGGTCTTATTTCCCTATCATATTTAGTTTTAAAATTATGAATAGTATTTGCTTCCTCAACCAGTTCCTTGAGTGCATTCCATTTTCCCACTACTCACACTCTAAAAGAAAACTTCCTAACATCTCTGTGACTCATCTGAGTTTCAAGCTTCCATCCATGTCCCCTCGTTCTGTTACTATTCCGTGTGAACATTTCGTCTATGTCCACTCTGTCCATCCCCCTGAGTATTTTATACGATCCTATCATGTTCTCTCCTCTCCCTTCTTCTTTCTAGTGTCATAAGGCACAGTTCTCTCAGGCGCTCCTCATACACCATCCCTCGTAACTCTGGGACGAGTCTCGTTGCAAACCTCTGAACCTTTTCCAGTTTCATTATATGGTTCTTCAGATGGGGACTCCATGAAGAGGCAGCATACTATAAGACTGGCCTCACGTACAGTGTAAAGCGCCCTAAATGCCTCTTTACTTAGGTTTCTGAATGATGTTCTAACTTCTGCCAGTGTAGAGTACGCTGCTGTCGTTATCCTGTTTATATGTGCTTCAGGAGATAGATTATGTGTTACGTCCACGCCCAGGTCTCTTTCGCGTGTCGTCACAGGTAAGCTGTTCCCCTTCATTGTGTACTGTCCCTTTGGTCTTCTATCTCCTAGTCCCATTTCCATAACTTTACATTTGCTCGTGTTGAACTCCAGAAGCCATTTTTCTGACCATCTCTTGAACCTGTTCAGGTCCTCTTGGAGGATCCTGCAATCCTCATCTGTCACAACTCTTCTCATCAACTTTGCGTCATCCGCAAACATCGACATATAGGACTCTACGCCTGTAAACATGTCGTTAACATACACTAGAAATAGAATTGGTCCCAGCACCGATCCTTGTGGTACTCCACTCGTTACTGTTCGCCAGTCCGGCTTCTCGCCCCTTACCATAACTCTTTGGCTTTTTCCTGTTAGGTAGTTCCTTATCCATGCTAGGACCTTTCCTCCCACCCCTGCCTGCCTCTCAAGTTTGAACAGCAGTCTCATGTGCGGTACTGTATCAAAGGCTCTTTGGCAGTCCAGAAATATGTAGTCTGCCCAACCATGTCTGCTCTATCTTATCCTCGTTATTTTATCCTAGAATTCCAAAAGGTTTGTTAGGCACGATTTCCCTTTCCAGAACCCATGTTGATGTTTGTTCACAAACCTAACGTTCTCCAGGTGTGCAACCAGTCGTAGCCTAATTATTCTTTCCAGTATTTTACAGGGGATGCTTGTCAGTGATACAGGTTTATTGTTAAGTGCCTCCTCCCTATCACCTTTCTTGAAGATCGGTACGACATTTGCCTTCTTCCAGCAACTGGGCAATTCTCCTGACATAAGTGACTCATTAAAGATCATTGCCAGAGGCACGCTGAGGGGCTGTGTTGCTTCTTTTAGTATCCACGGTGATAATTTGTCTGGTCCAACTGCTTTAGTTGCATCCTGTGTTGTCAACTGTTTCATTACCTCCTCTGCTGTCACCTCTATATCTGATAGTCTTTCATCTAGGATAATCCCTTCTAACAATGAGAGCTGCTCAGGCTCGGTAGTGAACACTCCATGAAAACTGGCATTCAGTACCTCACAGATTTCCTTGTCACTTTCAGTATATATTCCCCCCTCTGTTTTCCTTGGTCTTGTCACTTGGTCGTTTACCGACATTTTTCTTCTTATATGGCTGTGGCAAAGCAACTTAGGTTACTTTTTCGCTTTGATCGCGATGTCGTTCTCATAGTCCCTTTCCGATATTCGTTTTATGGTAATGTAATTGTTCCTAGCTCTGTTGCATCTGATCCTGTTGTCCTCTGTCCTTTGTCTTCTGTACTTCCTCCACTCCCGCCTGCTGGACATTTTTGCTTCCTGACACTGTCTATTAAACCATGGGTTATTAAATTCCCTCTTATATGTTTCCCTTTACTGTTGGTATAAATCTCTCTTCGGCCTCCTGGCATTTCTGTATGACTAGGTCCATCATATCTTGAACTGTTTTTCCTCTAATTTCTTCCTCCTACTGCACCTCTCTCAGATAGTCCCTTATCCTCCTATAGTCCCCTTTCCTGTAGTCAACTCTCCTTTCCCAGACCTCTTGTCCCATGGTCACAAGTTTGAATTCCATAATGTAGTCAAAGACTAGGACACAATGGTCGCTGGCCCCTAGAGGTATTTCATGTTCCAAATTCTCGATGTCTTCTACGTTCTGGGTGAAAATCAGGTCTAATAGGCTCAGTGCATTTTCTCCTCTTTCCCTTGTGTCTTCCTTTACATGTTGTGTTAGGAAATTCCTGTCTATAGCATCTACTAACTTTGCTCCTCACGTTTCGTCCCCTTCATGGGGATTTCTTGATTCCCAATTTATCTCTCCATGATTTAGGTCCCCCATGACCAGCAGCTTCGCCCTCATTCTGTGGGCTAGTGTTGCAATAGCACGCTCCTCACCAGATTTAACAGATCAGTTTGCTATAACCCCCCTTTGAATTGACATCAGCATTAGGGAAACTTAAACAAACTGCCCCTGGTGAGGATGATATAACTTATAACACCTTGAGCTTACTGAATGATGTCCCTAGCCACCCTCTGCTTGACCTCTATCAAATGAGTCTCTCGCAAGGTATCTTGCCAAAGAAATGGACACAAAGTCTCATAGTACCAATTCCTAAACCTAACTCTCAAAGATTCAGACCCATTTCCCTTACATCTTGCATGTGTAAAGTTTTGGAAAGAAATGTTCTCAATCGTGTCATGTTTCAGGTCAAAGAAAAACTGGCCCCAAACCTATATAGGTTCATGCCCAAGTATAGCACACAAACATGCTTTGCTGAATATTTTGTAAACTCCCAGGATGGGACACAGGCAGCCTTTATTGACCTAAAGTCAGCTTTCGATGTAGCGAATGGCGAAATAATATTAGAGCAACTTGTTGAATTTGGAATCGAAGGTAATCTTCTGAGTTGGATAAATTGAATTGAAATTGAAATTGAAATTGAAATAAGTTTATTGAGGTAAAATACACACAAAGGGATGAGGTAGCTCAAGCTATTCTCACCCCGTTCAGTACAACGTGTTAGTACATACATAGACACACATCACAAACAATAAACCTGTTACCAAACATTCTGAGAGATAAACATGTACATTTCCTCCTTCACAAGTGGTATGGTATCAGACGTACACAAATACTTTTATGACCTAGTTATACGGATAATTCAACAAAATATTACAGTCTTGGTGCAAAATTCTTATATCTCTCAAGAATATCATCAACCTTTCCTTTGTGACACATCCAGGCTATTTGCTCAGGAACAGTCCTTATCTCAATGTTTCTATATACATTAATCAACGGACAATCAAGAACATAATGGGCAAGGGTGTGAGACCTTAACATACCACATAGTTTACACTTCGTGTCATTATCATGAACGCCTATCCCATATTCCCAGTAATATTTGTACCCAAGCCTGAGCCGCATGTACACAGAGTCACTCCAAGCATCTCTCCTTTTACCATAAGTGAAAAGGGTGTTTTGACTCACATACATGTAGTGTTGCATGGTTAGACTTCTCTCATACATTATCCCTCTCCTCTCCACTCCTGCCTGTGCCTGAATATTTCTGATTTTGCTTCTTATTTGTCTCATTGTGAATTCACATTCAATGTCAATTTGTGGTTTTGATGTGGCACGTTTGGCCAAGTCATCCGCCACCTCGTTGAGCACTATTCCAACATGAGATGGAATCCACATGAATTTCACACTATGACCTTTCAGCTGTATCTCAGCTATTCTTCTCTTACAATCCTCAACTATAGACATGAAGACTGGGTTTTGACTGTTTAAGAACTCCAGTGCTCCTCGGCTATCGACAAATACAAAAACATTTTTGTCGTCATGACGTACTTCCTCCAAACACGCCAGAATGGCCTGCAGTTCAGCTTGTGTGGATGATATATAATTACAAAGCCGGAGTTCAATTTTCCTGTCCACAGTCCCAAACTCCGTATATTTCCTTATTAGGACACCACACCCTGGCCTGCCATCCTCCGCCACCGACCCGTCGCAATATACATGTAAACTGTTGCCTCTTGGTAACCGGGATATCATGCTTCCATACATACACCGTAACTGTCCCGGTTCATGATGAATCTTTTTCACATTGAGGGGTACAATTTCGACGTCTATTTTCTGTACTTTCCAGGGAGCAGACATATTACCCTGTCGAGAGGGTTTACAGCAGTCAAGTACATCGTATTCCCTGAGGTCATGAGCTAATCCCCTCGTGTAGCGTGTCTCCCTCAGTTTCCTGGAAGTGTGTACGTCACTCAAGCAGGTCTGAACGCTCTCAAACAGCTTATCCCCTCCTTTTCTCCGCATGAAACGAATAGCTACTCTAGTGTTAATGTCACGGACTCTATCACACACACTCTGTAAATTTAATTCCATTCTCATTATTTGAATCATTGCATTTCTTTGACATCCAAGAATAATCCTCATAGCCTCGTTCTGTATCAGCTCTATTTTTTGAATTCTGCCTTGGCCTGTGTAAGACAAAACGGGTGCTGCGTAGTCTATCAGGGACCGAACAGTGCTTGTGTATAACATCCGTAAGATAGGTACCCCAACACCTTTACCAGAAAAAGCCAGTGCTTTTAAAGGATGCAGACGGGCTTTACATAAGGTGCTGATATGATTTATTTCAGCATTTTTACTCTCACATGTGTATCCAACATACATGCCCAGATACTTGTACTTCTGAACACGGCTCAGTTCCACACCATTTAGAGTAAGTGTTATATTTCTTCGTTTCCTATACTCATATTTGGTTTTATCTGCATTTATAACTAAGCCTAACTTGTGACAGGTTGTACCAAGTATGTTAAGAGCAGTTTGAATTTTGTTCCCGGAAGTGCCTTGTATAAGAATGTCATCAGCATATATGATCGTCGTGACCCCTGGAGGATAAAGAGCTACCTATCCAACAGGCGTGCTAGTGTCCTATTTAAAGGAGTTAAAAGTACAAGAACAGATGCATTCGAACTAGGCACACCTCAAGGTGGTGTCCTAAGCCCTATGCTCTTCAACATACTTATGCACAAACTTATCCATGACATACCTGTACAACCTACGGAAACTGTTATATGTTATGCTGATGATATTTGTATTATGGCACACAGTAAACCAAGGCTACAAGTGTTACTTGATGCATTCTTCAAGAAAGTAGTAGAATGTGGCCTCAAAATTTCTGTTGATAAAACAAGAGTTCTTGTTCCCCATTCTCTTCATGTTAACTATACTATTAATGGAGTGCCCGTGGAGACGTGTCGAGGTTAATGATACAAATCTCGTCAGCAACCTGCGCAAAAAACTTGTTGAGCGTCTTAAACCTCTCAAAACTCTTGTTGGCAAAGGATTTGGCATTAACATAAAATATGCTCTTAGTTTTTATATTGCCTTTATATAATCTGTTGTTGATTATTATGCCTTGCATCTTCTTATTTTTTCTCCTAAACAATTACAAGGCCTAGATGTAGTACAGAATGATGCCATGCGCATCATCCTGGGTTGTCCTAGAACTGTCAGAATTGTTAACATGAGAAAGGAACTAAACTTACCTTCCATTTACGATAGAATAGTTCTACTTAGTACTATGTTTTGCGCCAAAACTTTGAAAAATAATGGTCTCCCCCAGCTCTATTCAAATTAAATTGAGATCCATTCTAAACAATTCTGACTGTTCCCTCAATCCGCCGCAAAAAGCTCCCTACAGTGTGTGGCTCAGTTGTTGTGCCTATAGTCTTCAGAAACTGAATGTGTCTCTTAACTCTGATAAAACTGTTCACTATATTCCCCCCTTGGAAAGATGTGGAGGTCTCTCTGCATTATACCCCCGTCAGTGTAAAACAAATGTATAACACTGACATTTTGAGATGTATAACATTAGAAGCTATTGACAGTCATCTTCAAATTCTCAAACCGACTGAATCCTATGCCTTTACTGATGGCTCTGTGCAGTTAGGCACTGGTAGAACAGGTTGTGCATGTGCAGTATATAAAGGGAATGAAATGATCATGACTAGTACACAGAGATTGAACAACTGGGCAAGCACGACACAGACCGAGCTATTGGGCATTTATCTAGCCACTGAATACCTTAAGCTCAATGGTGGTGGAGTTATTTTCTGTTACTCTAAAAGTGCTCTGCAGTCCTTAAATAACCCATCACAATGTATGTCGGAAGTAGCTTGTAATATTAAATGGAATGTAATTTTTGCCAATGATAATAACTCTTGTATAAAATTTGTGTGGATCCCATCCCATGTTGGAGTTGGAAAACATGACTTTGTAGATCAATTGGCCAATGAGGCTTGCGGGAAAGAAAACATTGATTATGACTTTGGACTATCTAATGCAGTTATTAGAAACATACAAATTAAAGAAATTAATTCAGATTTAGAAGAACTAAGAAATGCCCAGAGACCTGAAAGGCGCAGTATTAAAAGTTATGATAAGTTTTGTAATAATATGTATTTGTATGGTCAGCACAGTACCCGGACCAGGCAATGTGATGTAGTCATTGCGCGAATTCGCCTTGGCTATAGACACATCTGACAGGTTAGTGAGGCTGAGCCACTACCAGAATACTCAGACTGTACTCTGTGATAAACCTTTAATGCACTCACTAGAACACTATATTGATGAATGTGAAACCGTAAAGGACTTTAGACCTCCTGGCCTCTTGTACCACCAACTGTGTAACTATTTTATTGACTCAGGTGTTCTGGGCGACATCCTAACAATTTACCCAAAATTTGCTTGTCCATTTTAAAGAATGAAGAACAATTTTTATTTATATTACTTCTAAGCTGCATCACTTATGAACCCATCCCTGCCCTTGTGTGGCAGTGCACAGTAGAAAGTTTTCACATATCCATACATTAAAACATTGATTGTAACCATGATATATATGTGCTTCAGCCTACAGTTTAGACCTATTGTCTTGTGTATGACCTGTCCTGCGTGACAGTGAATACCAGCATTATCCTCACTTTAATAAGTCTATCAAAATCCTCAGATTAGGCAAAATTGTAGTTAATTTTGTCAATAGAGATGTTAATAATAATAATAATGCCTTCTTGTTGTCATCATACTCCTGCCTGGGTCTTTTACTGTTTGTAGGGGGATTGTAGATTACCACGATCACAATCTTCCTCCCATCTGCTGTCAGAGTTCCATGTATGAAGCTTGTGCTCACATTGGTAACCCGATTTCTCAGGTCTTCAAACTTCCATTTCTGCTTTATTAAGAGTGCCACTCCCCCTCCCTGTCTCTGTGTCCTTTCTTTTCTTATCACCTGGTACCCCTCTGGAAGGATTGCTTCTGAGATCATGTAATTTATTTTAGTTTCCACAATTGCAACTATGTCACGATCTGCCTCACTCACTCTTTCTTTTATCTCTTTTGCTTTATTAGATACCCCATCAGCATTGGTGTACCAAACCTTGAGATTCTTCATGGAAACTCTTGTACCAGAGTTCGCCCTTATTCTGGGGATCTGGGGATGTCTAGGGGGGAGTGAATGGGGGCTGGGGTGATCCGGGGGGTGTCTGGGGGATCCGGGCGGTGTTTGGGGTGATCCTGGGGGTGTCTGGGGGGGGTCCAGGGGGTGAAAGGTGTCGGGAGGGGTGCTTGGGGGGCGAATTGGAACTGGGCATCTAGGAAGGTAGGTAGGAAGGTCTGGGATAGAGCCTGGGTAGGTAGGTCTGAAGTAGGAAGGGCAAACTGGGTCTGAAGATTAGGGAGGGTCTGATAGGCATAGAGGGGTTGGGAGGTAGCGTAAGGTTAGGAGTCAGTTAGAGGTTGAGAGGTTGCGGGGGTGAAGGATAGAGAGGGTAGGGGGAAGAGGGGCAGATGGAACATGGATAATGAGAATGGGAGGGAGGTTGTATTAGCCAGAGGGAACTCAGGGGTAGGTGTGGGCATTGGGGCAGAAGGGGAGAAGAGGGAAATGGAGGAAGAGGTAGGGGGGTCCCCCAGTCCTCCATGGGGGGTCCATGTGCCTCCCCTCGCAAGGTGTGTGTGTGTGTGTGTGTGTGTGTGTGTGTACCCACCTAGTTGTACTCACCTAGTTGTGTCTGCAGGATCGAGCATTGACTCTTGGATCCCGCCTTTCGAGCATCGGTTGTTTACAGCAATGACTCCTGTCCCATTTCCCTATCATACCTGGTTTTAAAATTATGAATAGTATTTGCTTCCACAACCAGTTCCTGAAGTGCATTCCATTTTCCTACTACTCTCACGCTAAAAGAAAACTTCCTAACATCTCTGTGACTCATCTGAGTTTCAAGCTTCCATCCATGTCCCCTCGTTCTGTTACTATTCCGTGTGAACATTTCGTCTATGTCCACTCTGTCAATCCCTCTGAGTATTTTATACGTTCCTATCATGTCCCCCATCACCCTTCTTCTTTCTAGTGTCATAAGGCACAGTTCCCTGAGGCGCTCCTCATACCCCATCCCTCGTAGCTCTGGGACGAGTCTCGTTGCAAACCTCTGAACCTTTTCCAGTTTCATTATATGCTTCTTCAGATGGGGACTCCATGATGAGGCGGCATACTCTAAGACTGGCCTCACGTAGGATGTGTAAAGCGCCCTAAATGCCTCCTTACTTAGGTTTCTGAATGATGTTCTAACTTTTGCCAGTGTAGAGTACGCTGCTGTCGTTATCCTATTTATATGTGCCTCAGGAGATATATTAGGTGTTACGTTCACACCCAGGTCTCTTTCGCGCGTCGTCACAGGTAGGCTGTTCCCCTTCATTGTGTACTGTCCCTTTGGTCTCCTATCTCCTAGTCTCATTTCCATAACTTTACATTTGCTCGTGTTGAATTCCAGTAGCCATTTCTCTGACCATCTCTGCAACCTGTTCAGGTCCTCTTGGAGGATCCTGCAATCCTCATCTGTCACAACTCTTCTCATCAACTTTGCGTCATCCGCAAACATCGACGTGTGCGTGTGTGTACTCACCTATTCACCTATTTGTACTCACCTATTTGTGCTTGCAGGATCGAGCACTGACTCTTGGATCCCGCCTTTCCAGCTATCGGTTGTTTACAGCAAAGACTCCTGTACCATTTCCCTATCATACCTAGTTTTAAAAGTATGAATAGAGTTTGCTTCCACACCCTGTTCCCCAAGTGCATTCTATTTTTCCACTACTCTCACGCTAAAAGAAAACTTCCTAACATCTCTGTGACTCATCTGAGTTTCCAGTTTCCACCCATGTCCCCTCGTTCTGTTATTCTTACGTGTGAACATTTCATCTATTTCCACTTTGTCAATTCCCCTGAGTATTTTATATGTCCCAATCATATCTCCTCTCTCCCTTCTTTTCTCTAGTGTCGTAAGGTTCAGTTCCTTCAGACGCTCTTCATATCTCATCCCTCGTAACTCTGGGACAAGCCTCGTTGTAAACCTCTGAACCTTCTCCAGTTTCATTATGTGTTTTTTCAGGTGGGGGCTCCATGATGGCGCGGCATACTCTAAGACTGGTCTCACGTAGGCAGTGTAAAGCGCCCTAAAAGCCTCCTCATTTAGGTTTCTGAATGAAGTTCTAATTTTCGCCAGTCTAGAGTACGCTGCTGTCGTTATCCTATTTATATGTGCCTCAGGAGTTAGATTAGGTGTCACATCCTCTCCCAGGTCTCTTTCTCGAATCGTTACAGGTAGGCAGTTCCCCTTCATTGTGTACTGTCCCTTTGGTCTCCTATCACCTGATCCCATTTCCATAACCGTAAATTTACTGGTGTTAAACTCCAGTAGCCATTTCCCTGACCATCTCTGCAACCTGTTTAAGTCCTCTTAGAGGATCCTACAGTCTTCGTCTGTCACAACTCTTCTCATTAATTTTGCGTCATCCGCAAACATTGACATGTATGATTCCACTCCTGTAAACATATCATTTATGTAAATTAGAAAGAGGATTGGTCCCAGCACCGATCCTTGAGGTACTCCACTTGTTACTGTTCGCCAGTCCGACTTCTCGCCCCTTACCATTACCCTCTGGCTCCTTCCTGCTAGGTAGTTCTTCACCCATGCTAGGGCCTTTCGGCTTACTCCTGCCTGCCTCTCAAGTTTGTATAGCAGTCTCATGTGCGGTACTGTATCAAAGGCCTTTTGGCAGTCGTGTGTTTGTGTGTGTGTGTGTACTCACCTAGTTGTTGTACTCACCTAGTTGTGTCTGCAGGATCGAGCATTGACTCTTGGATCCCGCCTTTCGAGCATCGGTTGTTTACAGCAATGACTCCTGTCCCATTTCCCTATCATACCTGGTTTTAAAATTATGAATAGTATTTGCTTCCACAACCTGTTCCTGAAGTGCATTCCATTTTCCCAGTGCATTCCATTTTTTTCCAGTGTGTGTGTGTGTGTGTGTGTGTGTGTGTGTGTGTGTGTGTGTGTGTGTGTGTGTGTGTGTGTGTGTGTGTGTGTGTGTGTGTGTGTGTGTATATGTGTGTGTGTGTGTGTGTGTGTGTGTGTGTGTGTGTGTGTGTGTGTGTGTGTGTGTGTGTGTGTGTGTGTGTGTGTGTGTGTGTGTGTGTGTGTGTGTGTGTGTGTGTGTGTGTGTGTGTGTGTGTGTACTCACCTAGTTGTACTCACCTAGCCTGTGTGTGTGTGTGTGTGTGTGTGTGTGTGTGTGTGTGTGTGTGTGTGTGTGTGTGTGTGTGTGTGTGTGTGTGTGTGTGTGTGTGTGTGTGTGTGTGTTTGTGTGTGTGTGTGTGTGTACTCACCTAGTTGTGTTTGCGGGGGTTGAGCTCTGGCTCTTTGGTCCCGCCTCTCAACCGTCAATCAACAGGTGTACAGATTCCTGAGCCTATCGGGCTCTGTCATATCTACACTTGAAACTGTGTATGGAGTCAGCCTCCACCACATCACCCCCTAATGCATTCCATTTGTCAACCACTCTGACACTAAAAATGTTCTTTCTAATATCTCTGTGGCTCATTTGGGCACTCAGTTTCCACCTGTGTCCCCTTGTGCGTGTTCCCCTTGTGTTAAATAGACTGTCTTTATCTACCCTATCAATTCCCTTCAGAATCTTGAATGTGGTGATCATTTCCCCCCTAACTCTTCTGTCTTCCAGCGAAGTGAGGTTTAATTCCCATAGTCTCTCCTCGTAGCTCATACCTCTCAGCTCGGGTACTAGTCTGGTGGCAAACCTTTGAACCTTTTCCAGTTTAGTCTTATCCTTGACTAGATATGGACTCCATGCTGGGGCTGCATACTCCAGGATTGGCCTGACATATGTGGTATACAAAGTTCTGAATGATTCTTTATACAAGTTTCTGAATGCCGTTCGTATGTTGGCCAGCCTGGCATATGCCGCTGATGTTATCCTCTTGATATGTGCTGCAGGTGACAGGTCTGGCGTGATATTAACCCCCAAGTCTTTTTCCTTCTCTGACTCCTGAAGAATTTCCTTTCCCAGATGATACCTTGTATCTGGCCTCCTGCTCCCTACACCTATCTTCATTACATTACATTTGGTTGGGTTAAACTCTAACAACCATTTGTTCGACCATTCCTTCAGCTTGTCTAGGTCTTCTTGAAGCCTCAAACAGTCCTCTTCTGTTTTAATCCTTCTCATAATTTTAGCATCGTCTGCAAACATTGAGAGAAATGAATCGATACCCTCCGGGAGATCATTTACATATATCAGAAACAAGATAGGACCGAGTACAGAGCCCTGTGGGACTCCACTGGTGACTTCACGCCAATCGGAGGTCTCACCCCTCACCGTAACTCTCTGCTTCCTATTGCTTAGATACTCCCTTATCCACTGGAGCACCTTACCAGCTACACCTGCCTGTCTCTCCAGCTTATGTACCAGTCTCTTATGCGGTACTGTGTCAAAGGCTTTCCGACAATCCAAGAAAATGCAGTCCGCCCAGCCCTCTCTTTCTTGCTTAATCTGTGTCACCTGATCGTAGAATTCTATCAAGCCTGTAAGGCAAGATTTACCCTCCCTGAACCCATGTTGGTGATTTGTCACGAAGTCCCTTCTCTCCAGATGTGTTACCAGGTTTTTTCTCACGATCTTCTCCATCACCTTGCATGGTATACAAGTCAAGGACACTGGCCTGTAGTTCAGTGCCTCTTGTCTGTCGCCCTTTTTGTATATTGTGACCACATTCGCTGTCTTCCATATTTCTGGTAGGTCTCCCGTCTCTAGTGACTTACTATACACTATGGAGAGTGGCAAGCAAAGTGCCTCTGCACACTCTTTCAGTACCCATGGTGAGATCCCATCTGGACCAACAGCCTTTCTAACATCCAGATCCAGCAGGTGTCTCTTGACCTCCTCTCTCGTAATTTCGAACTCCTCCAAGGCCGCCTGGTTTACCTCCCTTTCTCCTAGCACAGTGACCTCACCCTGTTCTATTGTGAAGACCTCCTGGAACCTCTTGTTGAGTTCCTCACACACCTCTCTGTCATTCTCTGTATACCTGTCCTCGCCTGTTCTAAGTTTCAATACCTGTTCTTTCACTGTTGTTTTCCTTCTGATGTGACTGTGGAGTAGCTTTTTTCGGTCTTGGCTTTGTTTGCTATATCATTTTCAAAATTTTTCTCTGCTTCTCTTCTCACCCTGACGTACTCATTCCTGGTTCTCTGGTATCTCTCTCTGCTTTCTGGTGTTCTGTTATTCCGGAAGTTCCTCCACGCCTTTTTGTTCAGTTTCTTCGCTTCCATACAAGCCCTATTATACCATGGATTCTTCTGTTGGTTCTCGGATTTTTCCCTTTGGGCCGGGATGAACCTGTTTACTGCCTCCTGACACTTTTGGGTAACATAGTCCATCATGCCCTGTACAGACTTGTCTCTGAGGTCTGTGTCCCAAGGTATTTTACTTAGGAAACTTCTCATCTGTTCATAATTCCCCTTTCGGTATGCCAGCCTTTTGATTCCTAGTTCTTTTTGGGGGGGAGATAAGTCCTAGCTCTACCAGGTACTCAAAGTTCAATACACTGTGGTCACTCATTCCCAAGGGCGCTTCCATCTTAACTTCCCTTATATCCCATTCATTTAGGGTAAATATCAAATCAAGCATTGCTGGTTCATCTTCTCCTCTCATTCTTGTTGGTTCTTTGGTGTGCTGGCTTAGAAAGTTTCTTGTTGCCACGTCCAGCAGCTTAGCTCTCCATGTTTCTGGTCCTCCATGCGGGTCTCTGTTCTTCCAATCTATCTTCCCATGGTTGAAGTCTCCCATAATTAGTAGTCCAGATCCATTCCTGCTAGCAACAGAAGCTGCTCTTTCTATTATGTTAATGGTGGCCATGTTGTTTCTATCATATTCCTGTCTAGGTCTTCTGTCATTTGGTGGTGGATTATATATGACTGCGACTATAATTTTTTTCCCTCCATTTGTTACAGTACCTGCTATGTAGTCACTGAAACCTTCACAGCCCTGAATATCCATCTCCTCAAAATCCCAGCCTTTTCTTACCAGCAGAGCTACACCACCCCCACCTCTTCCTTCCCTCTCTTTCCTCATAACATAATAGTCCTGTGGGAACACTGCATTTGTTATCGTTTTCGTGATCTTTGTTTCTGTGAGGGCTATTATGTCTGGGTTTTCCTCTAGTACCAGTTCTCCAAGCTCATTTGCTTTATTTGTAATTCCATCTATGTTAGTGTACATCGCTTTGAGGCTCACTTTCTTCTGTCCCTTCTCAAATCGCTTCCTTGGGGAGTGTTCTGCTGGTGGGGGAGGCTGTTCCATGGGTGTGAGGACCTGTGAGGTGGATAACAGGGTCTCAGAGGATACTGGGATGAGGGGCAGGGGATCCAGTGAAGGGGGAGGGACAGGGAGGGTATGGGGTGAAAGGGGAGGGAGGACGGGAAGGAAAGGGGGGAGGGAGGACTCGGGAGGAGGGGAGGGGTAGAAGGGTGGGGATTGGGTGTGGGGGGGAGGGAGATTTGGCTGAACATTTGAGTGGGGGCAGGGAGGGTTTGGGGTAGGGGGGTTTTCTATGCAGAGGAGGGAGGCGGGGTTGTCCTCCCTTCTGGTGTTACTGGGTAGCTGGTTGTGGGTTTCCCCCTCGCCTCTGGGGGTGTTGTGTTGGGAGCTGTGACTTCCTGGTTTTCCCCTCTCGCCCTGCGCCTCTTCCTTGCTTCTGCCGCCACGTCTCTCTCCTCCCTTGTCATGTCTCTCTGGAGGAATACATTTTTGAATTTTCCCACGTTTTTCAGGGAGCTCTTCCTTGATAGGATCTTCTGTGTGTGTGTGTGTGTGTGTGTGTGTGTTAAGGCTTGAATGGTTGGCAAATTCTATTTGTTCAACAGAATACATGACGGTATACATCGCTCATGAATGTACATTCTTAAGATGTCTGATCTCTAAATGCAGTAAATATAATACTTAAGAAATTAGCCTTATTTCACAATTTTATTACAATATTTGTAATAAGAAAATTTTTAAATTAAATTTATTTAAAAGTTTTTAAAATTATGACTTTTTTTCTATTTCATCCTCGGTTAAGACTGGTGGGACAAGGGGAAATTGCCAGTCCTTCACACTGCGGCCAGATGGAGCGATAGTCCTCTTCACATGATAAGTCTGCTGATGGACCACAGTGCTGAGATTAACACTGTTGACCACGAAGGTTAGTGTTCCAGTAATGTTCATATTATCTCTAAATTGTGGGTTCAGCAGGAGACCCCCAACCATCTCCTTAATTAATCCACTGACAAAGTTAACACTAATGATATTGGCTATTATAAGTGGACGTAGCTCGATCATTTTGGTCAATTTGTCTTGGTCATTTGTTATAATTTATCCTAGTTACCTGTTATTCTTGTGGCACTTTGCCGAGGAGATAGTTTGACAATTAATGGATGTTCGGGGCAAACTTGAGATTAATATATTGGAAAGAAAATATATCAATTTGGCAAAACGTGGCCGATATTGATTGAATATTGACCTATATGTGGGGAAAATCTTCCAACAGATAGTTTACTATAATCCTAAATTAATTAATAAATCTAGATAATAATTTGACATAAGGGGACTGTATAAATTGAATATAATTAGTTAGATTATTCCACTTCCACACTTTTTGGGGGGTAGATCTAAAACTGCTAGATCTACCTAATAAACATTATATTGCATAATTTCAATAATACAATTTATCAGGAAAAAAGGGTTATGGTGTTAGTAAACTAATTACAATATCATAACAAAGTAATGATCAACACAGCTGTCAAGTAGATAATGAGAAGTGCATCTAACAGTCTTCCTATATCAGTACAATCCTGTCTCAATGTAAAGGTGTCTTGGACATATGGTTCTCCAGTCAAGATGATCCGCTCTCGTCACCTTTATTCCACGTTGTGAAAGGCATAAAATGTAATTTCTATTGAACTACAGTTACATAAACTAATATCCATTGAAGGAATTACCCGCTTCACGGAATTATACTTACTAGGTTTATTTAATAATCCTGCGTCCTAACGATTGGATAATCTATCACTGTAATTATGGCCATAAAGAATGATAAGATTGCTCATCCAACCGGACGTGGTGTCCTGGATGCTAGGTGAAGCAGGCAGCAACGTCTGGGACTCGTTAATGCACGGATGATCCCTATATTTTGCGATGCTAAATGGCGAGTTTCTCAGAACACCAGCAGAGGTGACGCGCGCATTCCCTAGCTTCCTATCTGTGAATAATCTCGACATACAAGTCACGATATTTTACTCTGTCTTACTATCTAATAAGACATTACCGACGTTATTTTACGTCGTAATAATGCACTTCAGGTATAAACAGACAGTTTTCCGCTGTTTATATTATTGAACCAAAGTGTCGTTATATGAACAACACATATGCATAGGTAATATTCAGTTCGTGACTTTATCCTGCCAGAATCAGCTGATGGCGGCTGTGGAAAATTCTACCTAGAAAAAGGAGGTATAATTTCTTTTAAGGAATTAAATAAATTTCCAGTCTAAATTACCTAGTAAATTAAACAAAGATTAGACTGGGTTTAATTCGATTTATAAAAATAGTTTGTTCTCATAGGAACTGGGTGGCTGATGCAATCGTGGCCATGAATAATAGGAAGAATTTGGCGGCACTATGCTTCTTGTTAGTAATGTTAGTCAATTTAATTTCCTAGCACAATAAATTTATCTCATCGTACTAGGGACTAGTATTTGGGGTGTGGGAAATGTGGGACAATATAAGCATGGGAGTAAACCATGTGTTAAGTGGAGGTAACAAGTATCAACCAGTAGAGCAAGAGCTTGGGAGCCGCTAATAAGCTTCATGTGATTGTAAATCTTTTCATGTGAAAAGTTGTGGTCGTGTCAACACAGGTTTGATAGCATGTGAAGAATGCTGTGCTAATAACAATTAATGAATAAAGTATTCTCCACTAAACAGTAATATGAAAATATAAATTTTCAGATAAAATTTTTATTTTACCTTGCGTTTGTTAGGTAAAACGTGAGGTGTTAAGATAGTGATTACCTGTGGCAGTCATGTTCACTAACTCACATTGCTATTTAAATCGAGGCAGACACCTCTATGTCCAGTGCCAAATAAATTGAGTTATCCTCAGCAGAAGCGGTGAGCTTTACTTAGGTCAAGCTGCCTCGCTGTTGCCGCGGCTGCCCTGAAGACTTCATTCCTCCAACAGCTGATTTGTGACGTCGGCCATGTTCTTAGTCTCCTGTCTCTCACTAATAATAACCTTAACGTCGCACTCACTCACTAAGGCTCCTCTCCAATGAAGTCTTCAAGTACTCTCGTTCCAATCATAGTAGTAAGAGCTGTATCCTCAGGCTGCTCAACTACCGCCAAATGTGTTGTATTCTCATAAGAGTACGTTGCCCCGCGGGACCTCCACCTTCCTCCGTAGTCTCTGAGTTGTATAGCCTGCACTGTTAAACTATGCCAACATGTCCACTGTCTCCACTGGTTGTGTCAACATTTATCATATATAGTGTCACTGGAGATTAACGTGATTTCGAATTGTCTGATAAAATAATCGCAACAATCACTAGTCTGGCTCTCGTGCTAAAAGGGTATTTGGCACTACACTTACCCGTCGTCCTGTTGAATGCTATAAATCTCTTCTTACCTTCATTTCCTTCTGTACAGCAACATATATGGCCACGACCCACTGGTTTATGGGTTGCGTCGGGACTGCCTCAAACACTTGACGAACGATCCTCACTCTTCGCATTATACACAAACATCTGAAGGGGATGTAATCACATCCCTATTCTGACCAAGGGTGCCCTCTTGGGTTCCACTAACGACAGTCGCTCCACCTTGTCACTTTTTGCTTTTCCACCCTGTCAAAAATGTTGTCAGCCTCTCCTGTTATGGTCAAAGTACTCTTAATGCTCCCTCTAGTAATGCTCAACTTCCCACACTATCGCAAAACTGGCGATCTTCTCCTGGAGTGCTGGCGCCTACGTCTGCCCTTGGCCTCAGCTGTGAGACCAGTGATTCAATTCGCAAATCTGTTGTCCCGTCTTGGTGCTCGCTGATGACGTCACTGCATCACTATTGCTGATTGGCTGCGACTAGCTGCTTTACCCACTCTTGCCTCTCATTGTATAGCGACTAAGTCGGTGTCACAGCACTCGACGAAATCTCGTCCTCTTCCTCTGATCCTCGGTGCTATTTTGTGTGGCCATTCACCCGTTGCAAGTACTTTAAAACTACATTTACCTCACAGGTGTGCCTTGTGCACTTTTATTATAATTTTAAACTTTCTTTGGGCCGTCTAGTAGTTTATTCGGTGGGAATAAATCACTCTTGATGAATGTAAGGCCTTAATTTAGACAGTGATCATAATGCAATATTTTAATAGTTGAAATATTTAGTCACAGTGGAAAATACCATACGGATAAATAGCTTATTCTCCTGTTTAGACAGTATTTTTAGTAATGATGAGGACCACCATTCATATATTGAGGTAATGGACTATAAGAAAGCTGAATTTGCACACTGAATATGGGCAAACAGGATAAATTTTGTATGTATGTTGATAACAAAACTTAAAGCCGAGTTTTCCTTAATTTATATATTTTCATTTTTTTTATGAAATGATAAAGCTTTCCATAACATTATATGTGATTTTGAGTTTTCTTAATTTGAGTTAAAATAACATAGAAATATGACAAAACCTAACCTAACCTGAACTAACATAACTAAGTCAGTAATTCATGCTCTTAATAATATAATAATAACACTCTAGTCACTGAGAAACAAACTGTAATTAATCATCAACTATCACTTAAACTGATAAAATAACAATGTAATCATATATCACTGAGTCACCATAATAACGAGTACTCACCCAACAAACTTTTGTGTCATTAAGTCACAATCACTCACACAGGCCACTTGGACACCGTTACTGGACTAGATGGTTACAATCTTAAACTGACTAGTGTTTAATCTACCACACTTGAGTGGTGTGACATGCTTGAAGTGTCATGTCTGCCCCTCACTTTCTCAGCGGATCCACACACACAGAGAGCTCGTTGCGAGTGTTACTCTGTTTAATCTGAGAATGGGTGATTGTTGTTAATTACTAAAACATGTACGAACCATGAAAGAATCAGGATCTTGTAAGGGTTAAGGGAATGATGTTCTCAAACTTCCTCAAACTCTCTCTCTGTTTTTGACATAATGTACATGATAAATGCTCCAACTTTTCCTAATGGATCAACATCTCAACACGATGTTGCAACATTATATTTATATATATATATATATATATATATATATATATATATATATATATATATATATATATATATATATATATATATTTATATATATATATATAAATATATATATATATATATATATATATATATATATATATATATATATAAATATATATATATATATATTTATATATATATATATATATATATATATATATATATATATATATATATTTATATATATATATATATATATATATATATATATATATATATATATATATATATATTTATATATATATATATATATATATATATATTTATATATATATATATATATATATATATATATATATATAAATATATATATATATATATATATATATATATATATATATATATATATATATATATATATATATATATATATGTATATAACTGAAAACTCACACCCCAGAAGTGACTCGAACCCATCTTGAGGTTATCTTGAGATGATTTCGGGGCTTTTTTTTAGTGTCCCCGCGGCCCGGTCCTCGACCAGGCCTCCACCCCCAGGAAGCAGCCCGTGACAGCTGACTAACTCCCAGGTACCTATTTACTGCTAGGTAACAGGGGCATTCAGGGTGAAAGAAACTTTGCCCATTTGTTTCTGCCTCGTGCGGGAATCGAACCCGCGCCACAGAATTACGAGTCCTGCGCGCTATCCACCAGGCTACGAGGGTTCGAGTCACTTCTGGGGTGTGAGTTTTCAGTTGCATATTGTCCTGGGGACCATTCAGGCTTGTTCGCATTTGTGTTCCTCACGTGTGCCCCAAAGAATGAGGTGATTTGGTAAAATGCTATGCCCAAGATTACTATCCGAGTGCCGGCGGTGGGGTGGTTCAAATAGCCTCGGCTATCACCTCATTAGTCCGGTCGTGATGGTCAAGTGGATTAAGGCGTCTTGTACATACCAGTTGCGTGGCATCTGGGAGTATGGGTTCGAGTCACTTCTGGGGTGTGAGTTTTCAGTTGCATATTGTCCTGGGGACCATTCAGGCTTGTTCGCATTTGTGTTCCTCACGTGTGCCCCAAAGAATGAGGTGATTTGGTAAAATGCTATGCCCAAGATTACTATCCGAGTGCCGGCGGTGGGGTGGTTCAAATAGCCTCGGCTATCACCTCATTAGTCCGGTCGTGATGGTCAAGTGGATTAAGGCGTCTTGTACATACCAGTTGCGTGGCATCTGGGAGTATGGGTTCGAGTCACTTCTGGGGTGTGAGTTTTCAGTTGCATATTGTCCTGGGGACCATTCAGGCTTGTTCGCATTTGTGTTCCTCACGTGTGCCCCAAAGAATGAGGTGATTTGGTAAAATGCTATGCCCAAGATTACTATCCGAGTGCCGGCGGTGGGGTGGTTCAAATAGCCTCGGCTATCACCTCATTAGTCCGGTCGTGATGGTCAAGTGGATTAAGGCGTCTTGTACATACCAGTTGCGTGGCATCTGGGAGTATGGGTTCGAGTCACTTCTGGGGTGTGAGTTTTCAGTTGCATATTGTCCTGGGGACCATTCAGGCTTGTTCGCATATATATGTATATATATATATATATATATATATATATATATTTATATATATATATATATATATATATATATATATATATATATATATATATATATATATATATATATATATATATATATATGTTTATTGGCTAGGGTTCGAGTCTCCTGGTGGGAAAGTGTTCTAAAGTTGTAAATATATATATATATATATATATATATATATATATATATATATATATATATATATATATATATATATTATTAAATATGACCAAAAAAGTAAGATTAATAATTCTAACACGAATTTTCTCAATCTTTCGTGCATTACGCTTCACTGTTGGAGGTAAATAAAAAATCACTTCTCCAAAATTCATTTTTATTTCTAGTCTGACGCGACACGGGCGCGTTTCGTAAAACTTATTACATTTTCAAAGACTTCACAAATACACAACTGATTAGAACTTACGTTTCTCTGATTTTATATCTACATTTGAGTGAGGTGGGAGGGGTGATGTGGCATTAACACAAGACAGAACGAGAGGGGATATTAATAGGGTATTAAAAGTATCAACACAAGACAGAACAGAAACAATGGGTATTGAATAGAAGTGTTTGTAGAAAGCCTATTGGTCCATATTTCTTGATGCTTCTATATTGGAGCGGAGTCTTGAGGTGGGTAGAATATAGTTGTGCAATAATTGGCTGTTGATTGCTGGTGTTGACTTCTTGATGTGTAGTGCCTCGCAAACGTCAAGCCGCCTGCTATCGGCTTTTATTTATTAAATAAAAATAAAAATAAAAATAAAAATAAAAATAAAAATGAATTTTGTAGAAGTGATTTTTGATTTACCTCCAACAGTGAAGCGTAATGTACGAAAGATTGAGAAAATTCGTGTTAGAATTATTAATCTTACTTTTTCGGTCATATTTAATAATATATGTCTACAGGAAAGACTGCTACCAAAATATACTAATATATATATATATATATATATATATATATATATATATATATATATATATATATATATATATATATATATATATATATTAGTATATTTTTGTAGCAGTCTTTCTTGTAAACATTTCTGTTTTGTGTTTGTCACCTCACCCAAAACTTTTGTACCATGTCCCCTCATCCAATAGAGTATAAGTACGAAGAATTTGTGTGTAAATTAAGTCTTTGACAATGTAATAAGAATTACGAAACGCGTTCAGGCGTCAGACAATTAAAAAATGAATTTCGGAGAATTGTTATTTTTATTACCACCGACAGTGAAGAAAAACATAAGAAATATTGAGAAGATTCATGTTAGAATTATTACTCTTACCATTTCGGTCATATTCAACAACACACATATATACGGAGGACGAGGACAGAGGACGGACACGTGGTGAGCAAGGTCCTACACTTGAACCAATTTCAACGTGGATCACGATGCCTGAGCCAGCCAAGACTTGACCTATGTAGGTATGAATACCTGCTGAAGGCCCCGGGGGTGACAAGACGAACCATATCTCCTTCATTCCAACACAATGAACGTAGAAAGGTGCCTTGTCTGAGCTTTGTGTATGGCGAGGCAGGTAGAGTGTATGGGTGAGGGTGAGGGGAGGGTCGCCGCCGTCTCAGTGCCGCCACCCACCAGCCCCCAGGAGGGGTACGGGGTGCGGGGGGAGTGATGGGGGGAGGCTCTTGAGCTGCCTACAGTGATGTTAGTGGAAAGTTAGTGCGTTCATAAGCAAATCGGTGAGGTTAGTGTTAAAAACAAAGTGCACTAGTGATTTCCCCGAGTGTTTGATAGTGTGTAACAAGTGTGACGGCGGCCTCCCTCGCGTGCCCCCCCTCCCCACCCCCGCCCGCCATCTTCCCTCACCCCGCTACCTGCGCCCGACCCAGCCAGCCGCCCATCAACACACAGCCTACCCACACACGGTGCCCAGGCCATGCCCAACCGCCCAGGAGGGTAATGCTTGCCGTGTTACTCTCCACATGGGAAGGAGAGGGTGCACTCAGTGAGCAGCCAGGCGTCATCACATCTAGGCATGGCACATGTCGCACCTGACACACAGCCTCTTTCCAGCCAAGAAGATGAATTCCCAAGAGGAAACTGTCAAGTGTGTGACAGACGGTATCGTCTCAATGTAAATCGAACTGTCCGCTATCATTTTGTCAATTCAGGTGGTTGTCTAGGGTCTAGGCGCCTGCCCCGGGGCAGTGACGATGGACAACCTGCTGCAGGAGCGAGGAACAATACCTCCCTCAACTTCATTTCAGCAGATAATCTGCTTGAAGCAGTCAAAGCGACGTCTACCAGGACCTTACCCCACATCCCCAAGGCTGCCCGTCATCAAGCAGCAGCCAAACTCACCAGTCTGCTGACAAAGGTCAACAATGCTCCCAGAACCTCTGGATCGTGGTACAATCTCCTTCTATTTGGGAATGCATGCTTAGCATTACCGCCCAGGAGAGACGAGTCATTAGCAACCTATGTAATCAAGGCACTTAATGAATTCCCCAGAGCAGACAACCTGGTCCGCCTCCCCCCTCGTGCCAAGAACACCAGCCGCAGGACGACCAACAATAACTCATCTGAGAACCACAAAATGAGAGCACAGATCACCAGGAAAATAGAAGAGGGAAATACCACAGGTGCCATCAGAATCATGACCAGCGATGACACTATTGCCCCCAGGAACGCCACGACAGCAGAGGCTGTTCAAGACAAACACCCACCCAGAGCCCCCGACAGCAGTAGGGATCCCCAGGAAAACAATGTTGGAATAGAACCCTTGACTGTTCGAGAATCTGAGGTGTACAAAGCAGCCATGTTTTTCCCAACAGGTTCAGCAGGGGGCTTTATAGGCCTAAGACCCCAGCACATCAAACAAATGCTGAACCCGGTGCTTGGAGATGCTGCAAAGGACCTTCTATTGGAACTTACCATATTCTCCAACATGTGTTTGGCTGGCGGCATCCCTGAGGACATCAGGCATGTATTTTATGGAGCAGCACTCTATACTCTAAAGAAGAAGGATAGGGGTATCAGGCCCATTGCCGTTGGCAACACCCTCCGACGTCTCGTAGCCAAGGCTGCAGTGAGATCTATCAGCCAGGAAGCAGCCACCTTGCTGAAACCTCATCAGCTCGGGTTTGGGATTCCCCTAGGTTGTGAAGCTGCAGCACATGCAGTGCGGGCTTACATTGCTGATCTCCCGGACCAGAAGGCACTAGTAAAGCGTGACTTCAAAAATACTTTCAATCAAGTCAGACGAGACGCTATCCTCAGGGCTGTACACAACCATTTCCGTCCACTTTACCCATTCATCCGATCGTGCTACAGTGGGGACTCTAAGCTTCTTTTTGGGGAGCATGAAATATACTCCAGTGAAGGTGTTCAACAAGGTGACCCCTTAGCCCCCCTCCTTTTCTGCCTAGCTATCAAAGAGGTCACTGATAGTCTGACAAGCGAGCTAAACATCTGATACCTGGATGATGGCACTCTCGCTGGAACCCCGGCAACCATTTTGGAGGATATAAGGAAAATCCAGGAGCAGGGAGCAGCCTTAGGCCTCATTGTCAGTGCATCCAAATGTGAAATAATCTCCTGCAACTCAGACATCACTGGGCAAATACAAAATGTTCTTCCAGACATTCTCGTTGTCGAGCCACTGGACTGCACTCTCCTGGGTGCCCCCATTGGCCCAAGAGCAATCGAGGAGGCCCTGGGTGCAAAAATCACTGATCTAAAGAGAATGCTGGACAGGATTGACAAGATTGATGCCCATAATGCTCTCTTTCTCCTCACAAGATGCCTGTCTCTCCCTAAGTTGACCTACTTTCTGAGATGTTCTCCATCCTACAGCAGCCCTAAGTTAAATGTGTATGACACCCTTCTGAGGTCCATGCTGGTGAAAGTCCTGAACCTGCCATTGGACGACTCTCAGTGGGAGCAAGCAACCCTTCCTGTAAGACTCGGCGGCCTTGGTGTCCGCACAGCCTCCCAAATTGCTCTACCAGCCTTCCTTTCCTCCTCTCATGCATCGCACGACCTCGTCAGAAATATTTTACCTGCAACCCTGAGAGATTCAGCAGGAATACACGATCCTGCTTTCACTGAATGTTCAAATCAGTGGGATGTTCTTGCAGCCCCAGCAACCATTATAGAGCCAACAAAACAACACAGACAGTCCGGCTGGGACCACCCTCTAGTGGAAAAAGTAGCTGATGCCATGCTCAGCGTCGCAACATCAGACAAGGAGAAAGCCCGCCTCAGAGCAGTGCATGCCCCCCATGCAGGAGACTTCCTCCTGGCAGTACCCATGTCAGCAATGGGCACGCGCCTAGATCCAGAATCCCTTCGTGTAGCAGTGGCCCTCCGTCTTGGTGCCCCAATTCACACTGAATACAAGTGTATTTGCAACAGGGTGGAAGCAGACCAATAGGGACTGCATGGGTTGCATTGCTGAAGCACAAAGGGCTGGCATGCAAGGCACAACGAGGTCAATGACATCAAGAGAAGCCTCGTCTCAGCTGGGTGCCCAGCGGAGAGAGAACCTCGCATCCTAGTGGTCCAAAACCCGGATTTCCCCACACTTCGCCCTGATGGCATCACCATATACTCATGGAAGGAGGGTAGACAGTTGGTGTGGGACTACACATGTGTATCCACCCTGGCTGACACCTATGTACACTTCGGAGCTGATCAAGCAGGTGGGGCGGCCAACCACAGGGAAACAGCAAAATCACTCAAGTACAGGCGACTGGAAGGTCAATACCTCTTTGTTCCCATAGCGTCTGAGACGCATGGCCCCTGGGGCAAGAGTGCCTTGGGATTTCTCAAGGAATTGGGTTCCAAGCACATTGACGTCACCAGAGACCCAAGGGCTTCCAGTTTTTTATTTCAGCGTCTCAGTGTGGCGATCCAGAGGGAAAATGCTTGCTGCGTCCTCGGTTCCTGTCCAGAAGCGGAGGAGCTTCAAGAGATCCATAACCTTTAGGCATTTGTCTTGTATGTTTTGTAACCCTTAAATACACAATAAAGGAAAAAAAAAAAAAAAAAAAAAAAATAAGGGAAGGGGGTGGTAGGAGAAAAGCACACAGAAACTGTATTGGAGGGGACCTACATTCCCTCCAATGCGTTATGTGTGGTTTCCTCCGAGGCTATGGGTCCCCCTTTTTCCAGCCAGAGGTGGTACTCTTTATAATTTTTTTTTATATATATATATATATATATATATATATATATATATATATATATATATGTATATATATATATATATATATATATATATATATATATATATATATATATATATATATATATATATATATATATATATATATATATATATATATATATATATATATATATATATATATATATATATATATGACAATGTCAGACCACGGAGGAAAATGAAACAGGAAATTTCCTTAAGTACTTTCGTATATTAAATACATCTTCAGAAGGAATCTTTAATATACAATGAAGTATTTAATATACGAAAGTACTTAAAGAAATTTCCTGTTTCATTTTCCTCCGTGGTCTGACATTGTCACATTCTTAATCACGTGTTTATTTTCGTGATATACACACACATATATATATATATATATATATATATATATATATATATATATATATATATATATATATATATATATATATATATATATATAATGCCACATCACCACATCATTATATATATTATAATGCATTATATATATAATGCCACATCACCCCTTCCACCTCACTCAAATGTAGATATAAAATCGGAGATGCGTAAGTTCTATTCAGTTGTGTATTTGTGAACTAAAGTCTTTGAAAATGTAATAAGCTTTACGAAACGCGCTCGTGTCGCGTCAGACTAGAAATAAAAATGAATTTTGGAGAATTGATTTTTGATTTACCTGCAACAGTGAAGCGAAATGTACGAAAGATTGAGAAAATTCGTGTTAGAATTATTAATCTTACTTTTTCGGTCATATTTAATAATATATGTCTACAGGAAAGACTGCTACCAAAATATACTAATATTAAAACGCACGACCCAGCAGCAAGGAATCAAGCCTTCACGATAAAATATCGCCAGGATCTGATTCGTGATCAGATATACAAGGCAGAGAATGAAATCAAAGACAACAAAACGCAACTACTTCATGCTACAAACGAGTGGAGAAATAGCAACATCGACGATAGTATCCGTACCCGCATTGAACAACACCTCGACATCCTCACAGACCAACATCACCTCAGCACTGAAACAAGGATTATCAAGAAACTAACAACATTATATGGAGGACCTATGGCAATTCCACGACCAAGAGATGGCTTCCTGAACCTTGCAGGAATTAACCTCACTGAGGACCAAGTCACTCTCCTAAATCTGGGCATAAACTGTCATGTTATGTCCAGACCGAGTGAGATGGCCCGGAAAGTAGAGTTGGAAATTCTGTTGGACGACATATTCGACCTCGAGACACAAAAGAAGGTCACTACCAAAGATACCTTACAAGCAGAACTTATTGCAGAAGGAGGAAAGAATCGAGGCAACTACAGAAGCACCATACTGTCCCCCGAGCTTAAAGCGGCAGCTAAAAGCCTTCGTGAGAACAAGGAGATAGTTGTCAGGAGAAGTGACAAGTCGCCAATATATGTCATTCTTAAAAAAGACGAATATCTGGCGAAAATGAACATCATACTCTCTGACCAAACTAAGTTCCAAAGGGTAACGAAGGACACTACAGCCGAATTAAAAGCAAAGGTCAACAAACTGATCGAAACTGTGAACGCCAAGAAATCCGGACTCCACCTGCCAAAGATCATTGGGGAATATAAACCTGGATATGCGTATGGAAATGTCAAGACGCACAAGCCTGGAAACCCACTTCAGCCAATCATTAGCCAGATACCCACACCCACGTACAGACTGGCGAAGCGACTCAACGGCCTGCTGACTCCTTATGTTCCTTGCGCCTTCAGCCTGAAGTCTCCAAAGGAATTTGTTGACTTACTGCGGGGCACACGGGCCACAGGGATAAGAGCCTCGTTGGACGTAGAATCGCTGTTTACCAATGTACCTGTGGACGAGACAATCGGAATGATAGCCGACAGAGTGTATCGTGATCCAGCCTGTACTCCTCTTGACATACCAGAAAATATTCTGAGGAAACTACTCCAAGCTTGTACTAAAGAGGCACCCTTCTTGAGCCCGGATGGGCACATGTATAAGCAAGTAGATGGGGTCGCCATGGGTTCTCCCCTAGGTGTCCTGTTTGCAAACTTCTACATGGGTACCATCGGGCAAAAAGTCTTAGTCGACATGAACTTGAAACCGGCCATATACTGCAGGTATGTTGACGACATTTTTACACAGGTACCTGATGTCAGACATCTGCAGGAGCTGAAGGAGGCATTTGAGCAGAGTTCCGTGCTGCGTTTCACTTACGAGATGGAAAAGGATGGGAAGCTGCCCTTTCTAGATGTAACAGTCATGGAAAAGGGCGGAGGTTTCCACACTGCAGTCAGCACTAAGGAAACAAACATAGGAATGTGCCTAAATGCCAACAGCGACTGCCCAGACAGGTACAAGAGGAGTGTTGTTAACGCATATGTCGACCGTGCTCTCAGCCACAGCTCAGAATGGATGCAAGTCGACGAAGAACTCTGTAGGGTAAGGCAGGTCCTAGTCAATAACGGCTTCTCCAATGGTTTCGTCGAAGACATCATAAGAAGGAAAGTGAAAAGCCATGCAACCTCTGAAGAGACAACTAACACAACACCTATACCCCCTATTAGACTATTTTACAGGAACTTCTTTTCCACAGCTCATAAAATGGAGGAAAGGGTCCCGAAAGATATTGTTAATATAAACGTTATCCCTACAGACAAAAATCAGAGGATACAACTGACGATTTACTATAAAACCAGAAAAACGGCCAGCCTACTCATGAGAAACTCTCCAGACACAAAACAGAACGCTTTAAAAGAGACTAACGTCGTCTATGCCTTCAAATGCCCACTTGGGGACTGTAAGCTCCAAAAAACCCAGTATATAGGCAAGACAACAACATCTCTTTCTAGGCGTTTAACGATGCATAAGCAACAGGGCTCCATTAAGGAACATTTAATCTCTTCCCACAACCAAACCATCGCCAGAGAAATCCTAGTAAACAACACAGAAATCATCGATAGATACAGCGATAGCAGGCGGCTTGACGTTTGCGAGGCACTACACATCAAGAAGTCAACACCAGCAATCAACAGCCAATTATTGCACAACTATATTCTACCCACCTCAAGACTCCGCTCCAATATAGAAGCATCAAGAAATATGGACCAATAGGCTTTCTACAAACACTTCTATTCAATATCCATTGTTTCGTGTTCTGTCTTGTGTTGATGAAATTAATACCCTATTAATACTCTTGTTCTGTCTTGTGTTGATGAAATTAATACCCTATTAATACCACATCTTGTTCTGTCTTGTGTTAATGCCACATCACCCCTTCCACCTCACTCAAATGTAGATATAAAATCGGAGATGCGTAAGTTCTATTCAGTTGTGTATTTGTGAACTAAAGTCTTTGAAAATGTAATAAGCTTTACGAAACGCGCTCGTGTCGCGCCAGACTAGAAATAAAAATGAATTTTGGAGAATTGATTTTTGAATTACCTCCAACAGTGAAAAGAAATGTACGAAAGATTGAGAAAATTCGTGTTAGAATTATTAATCTTACTTTTTCGGTCATATTTAATAATATATGTCTACAGGAAAGACTGCTACCAAAATATACTAATATATATATATATATATATATATATATATATATATATATATATATATATATATATATATATATATATATATATATATATATATATATATATATATATATATATATATATATATACATATATATGTCGTACCTAGTAGCCAGAATGCATTTCTCGGCCTACTATGCAAGGCCCGATTTGCCTAATAAGCCAAGTTTTCCTGAAATTATATATTTTTCTAATTTTTTCTTATGAAATGATAAAGCTATCCATTTCATTATGTATTATTAATTTGCTTATATTAGTGTTTCACTGCGCTAGGCGTAGTTCTTGGTGTCAACTAGGGTTAATTGATGCAGTTTTCAGACCTGTATTTAATGTATCATGCCCTGTTGTTGAGAAGCTGGATATAGTATTAGAGTGTGTGATATTAGTAGTGATTTATTTATCACTGTTGTGGAAGGTTCTTAAGGCCAGTAAACTGGACTATTTGTTGCTAGCCTTTTAATCCCCTAGAACCTTGATTGATATGTGACCAGGCAATGTGTTCCAGTGATGCTGACAGTTACTCCCTTAAGATAATAATATGGTAGTCTTTTATCTCCCTGACCTTAACAGAAGCCGTTGTTGACTAGGACCTGGCTTACCCTACAGAGTTCTTCATCGACCTGCTTCCAATCTGAGCTGTGGCTGAGAGCACGGTCGATGTAAGCATTGACAACACTCCTCTTGTACCTGTCTGGGCAGTCACTCTTGGCTGCTTCTGCTGTGAAGCCAGCAATGTCATGTTGTGGTGTTGCAGCACCCAGGCACTCTGCAACAACTTGGCCTACAATGGGGATTGCTGGATTGCTTGTGGGATTTTGAGGATAGTGGTTGAGGTGATGGGCTTCCACGAGAGGCCCACTCGGTGGCACAGCGTGTAAAATTGGGATCGTGTACAACTGTCAGCTGATGTAAGGAGGCATGTAGAATTTCCTACACAAGGTCGTCGGATGCCGAGAAGGAGGACAGGAAGACTGGTACAGCGATTTGTGTTGCGGTTTGAACTCTGAGGCTCCCAAGTCATACGGGAAGACAGGCTTGTTTCCACTGTAGGTCATCAAGAGAGAGGTTGAGGGCTTTTTCTAGCATTGATTTCAGTAACAGGTCATACTCACCTAGTTTTGGGCTCCTGTAGGATAGAGAGAGCACCTCAGAAAGTAGGTTAACCTGGGGAGTGAAAGACAACTGGTGATGAGGTAAAGTGCATCATGACCATCAATATCCTCAATCCTCCCATCCATCCTCTTAAGGTCGCAATTTTCTTATCAAGGACCTCATCGATGGCTTTCAACCCCAAGGGGGCTCCTAGGAGTGTGCTGTCTTTAGGTTTAGTTATATGGATATTTGGCAGAATACCGTCTATTATCTCTACAATGCCCCGGTTGGAACATACTATTTCACATTTAGGCCACAGGGTGAGGCCTAAAACTGAACCTTGCTCCAGGATTTTTCTGATGTCTTCCAGAAGGGAGTCTTGGGAACCAGCTATGGGTACCATCATCCAAGAATTAGATGTTAAGCTCGCTGGACAAGACTTCCGTGACTTGTTTGCTGACTAAGCAGAAAAGGAGAGCAGCAAGGGGTCACTCTGTTGGACGCCTCCTCGTGAGTCAATTTCGTATTCGCCAAAAAATAGCTTTAGATCCATAGTGTAGCATGAATGTACAAAAAAGTAGAGGGAAAGGAAATGATGATCCACACGAAGTACAGCGTCCCTTCACATCAAATTGAACGCATTTCAGGAATCTAGCTTGATAAGGGCCTTTTCGTATGTGATGTTAGCGATGAAGGCTCGAGCTGCTTGAGCTGCCGCCTCGTACCTATGTGGAATGCCGAACCAGAACATGTGTACCCACCTGCTGATCCTGTTGAGAAGGACAAGGCTGCATTATGGACCACAGATTCGGCCACCCAGAGAGGTTCTGCTCCAGTAGCTTTCACTTGTAGAATGTCGTCCTCACGTGGAGCCCTGGGTGGGTGTTTTTTCCTTAGGGCTTGAGTTGTTGCGGCATCTCTGTCGGCAATTGAGTCCTCACTGGTGATGACTCTTATTGCGCTAATCCTTGTTCTATTTTCTTAGTGATTAATGTTCTGATTTTTGATGTCTCGGATACGCCACTGTTGCTCTTTCTGCCGTGGGTGTTTTTCTCGCAAGTGGGAAGGCGCACCTGATTGTCCTCCCTGGGAAAATCATTTATGGCTTTGATGACTGAGGCAGGTAAGGTTTAGTCTCTCCATGCAGCGATGGCTAGACATATGTTGTCAAACAGTAGGAGGTTGTGCCATGCTTGGGTCGTTCCAGGAGAGTCGTTGACCTTTCTCAGGAGGGCGGATAATTTGGCTGCTGCATGGGGGCGGGCTGCTTTGGGGATGTGTAGTAAAGTTCTGGCCGAAGTCGTTTTGATAGCTACGAAAAAATTATTTGTAGAAATGAAGCTAAGGGAGGTGTTTTGCCTGACGGACGGTGTGGGTTGTTGATTGGTGTTCTCCCTGGGAGGGTGCAGAGCACCCAAACACCTGGTTCGGTTGTGGAAATCATTGCGTCTGTGACCGTCACTCGACCGGATATTGAATACCCTGTCACACGTCTGACGTCTACCTTGTCTACCCCCCTCTTGATAGTTCATCAAGATATATATATACATATACATATATATATATATATATATATATATATATATATATATATATATATATATATATATATATTATATATATATATATTAGTCAATATTAGTCAATATATATATATTAGTATATTTTGGTAGCAATCTTTCCTGTAGACATATATTATTAAATATTACCGAAAAAATAAGATTATTAATTCTAACACGAATTTTCTCAATGTTTCTTATATTTTTTTACTATTGATGGTAACTGAAAAATCAATTCTCCAAAATTCATTTTTATTTCTAGTCTGACGCGACACTTGAGCGCGTTTCGTAAAACTTATTATATTTCAAAGACTTTAGTTTACACACACACAACTATAACTGAACAGAGCTTAAACATCTTCGATTTTATACCTGCATTTGGGTGAGGTGATATGTTACAACAGTTTTGAATGAGGTGAAAACAAATTTTCAACACAAGACAGAACTCGAAACAATGGGTATAATATTTTGTAAGTTAAAGGGGAGAGTGGAAGTAACTGCAAAGGGCTTATTGGCCCATATTTCTTGATGCTTCTATATTGGTGCGGAGTCTTGAAGTGGGTAGAGTATAGTTGTGCATTAATTGGCTGTTGATTGCTGGTGTTGACTTCTTAATGTGTAGTGCCTCGCAGATATCTAGCCACCAGCTATCGCTGTATCTATCGATGATTTCCGTGTTTTTGTTAAGACTTCTCTGGTGATGGTCTGGTTGTGGGAAGAGATTATATATTCCTTAATGGAGCCCTGTTGCTTATGCATCGTTAATCACCTGGAAAGAGATGCTGTTGTCTTGCCTATATACTGAATTCTTTGAGGCTTACAGTCCCCAAGAGGGCATTTGAAGGCATAGACGACATTGGTCTCTTTTAAAGCATTCTGCTTTGTGTCTGGAGAGTTTCTCATGAGTAGGTTGGCCGTTTTCTTGGTTTTATAGTAGATCGTTAATTGTATCAGCTGATTTTTGTCTGTAGGGATAACGTTTCTATTAACAATATCTTTCAGGACCCTTTCCTCTGTTTTATGAGCTGTGGAAAAGAAGTTCCTGTAAAATAGTCTAATAGGGGGTATAGGTGTTGTGTTAGTTGTCTCTTCAGAGGTTGCATGGCGTTTCACTTTCTTTCTTATGATGTCTTCAACGAAACCATTGGAGAAGTCGTTGTTGACTAGGACCTGCCTTACCCTACAGAGTTCTTCTTCGACTTGCTTCCATCCTGAGCTGTGGCTGAGAGCAAGGTCGACATAAGCATTAACGACACTCCTCTTCTACCTGTCCGGGCAGTCACTGTTGGCATTGAGGCACATTCCTATGTTTGTTTCCTTAGTGTAGACTACAGTGTGGAAACCTTCACTCCTTTCCATGACTGTTACATCTAGAAAGGGCAGCTTCCCATCCTTCTCCATCTCGTAAGTGAAACGCAACACAGAATTCCGTTCAATTCCTCCTTCAGCTCCTGCAGATGTCTGACATCAGGTACCTGTGTAAAAATGTCGTCAACATACCTGCAGCATATGGCCGGTTTGAAGTTCATGTCGACAAAGACTTTTTGCTCGATGGTACCGATGTAGAAGTTCGCAAACAGGACACCTAGGGGAGAACCCATGGCGACCCCATTTACTTGCTTATACATGTGTCCATCCGGGGTAAAGAAGGGTGCCTCTTTAGTACAAGCTTGGAGTAGTTTCCTTAGAATGTTTTCTGGTATGTCAAGAGGAATACAGGCCGCATCACGATACACTCTGTCCGCTATCATCCTGATTGTTTCATCCACAAGTATGTTGGTAAACAGTGATTCTACATCCATCAAGGCTCTTATCCCTGTGGCCCGTGTTCCCCGCAGTAAGTCAACAAATTCCTTTGGAGATTTCCGGTTGAAGGCGCAAGTACTGTGAATTCCCCTGAATAATCAAAGAGGCCCCTCGAAGCCTCAACACAGTTCCCAGGGCAATAATATCGTATACCTGATAACAACACTGCACGAACCTACAGCATAATGTTGCCGTCAGCATACCCCACATGCTAATGACATCATTAGGCCATCAGTCAGCAATCTCATCTACTGACTCACCACACAACACAGTACATAAAACATGCAAATGGACACATAGAAATGGCATTCACATGATCTATGAAAATTATATCACCAGATAAATGTATCCCTAACTACACAGACATCAGGGTATCCACTGACATCCCTGCAACACTGGCCTGCCTACCTCTGCAATGGTAATATTTTACATGCGGTACTCTATGGCATTAATCTAGTCTGACCGATTATATATAATCGACAACTGGATCATTTATATGGTTGATCTCTACACTGACCGGTTACACACCCGAGTCAGTCTACACACTTATATATAACTATATATATAGCTACTTGTGTGGTACCGTGTACAATATCCATCTCCAGATACATCCCAATCAGTCACCTGGATGACAGCACACACAGCTGTCTCTCAGCTGCTTTCTCACTGTAATAACTTTTATTGTACTCACGGTTTCTTAAATCTTCAACAATTCTTTCCCTGGTCACTACCTCTCTGGCTGTAAACACCTAGCTCGCTCCTCGTGCGAGGTGTGGCCCTAGAATGTCCAGGGAAGGTGGCCAAAGCATGTGGCCACCTCGTGGCCCTAAGGGGGTGTGGCCACGAGTAGCGCGGGACGTCATAGCGCCCCACCCAGGATGAGCTGGCAGGTGGCCTGGGGTGGCCCCCGGGTGGCTGGCCAAGGTGGGCGGTGCGGGTGGCCTGGGGTGGCCCCCGACTGGCTGGCTGGCGCCCTGTGGCATACACACGTTGATGGGTGATCACCTACACTCCCATCAAACCAGCATGCTCGCTCATACACTCGGGTGACAATGGCCGGCGGCGTCACCACACGGACACCGCCAGGTGGAATACAAAGTCCAACAGGGGCCTGTAATATCACCACAATTACACTGCCCATATACCACCAATTGTCCACTGTCCATCAACACTAGACAGGATATTCGAACCACCTGTTACACCATGAGGCTCTGCCAGCTGCCTCATGGGTGCCCACTGTCTCTGAGGCTGTTTTACTGGTCCTTCCATACCTCATCGGCCCCAATTTCACGCAAATTGGACCTTGACACAACCCAGGATGGCAGGAGTGCCATCCACTATGAGTAACAAGGGATGACACAGCGATTAATGGGGGAGGGGTGGCAGGCTGCCACCCCCACCCAATCACTTCTTCCTCAGCTTGCCGCCCAGCTCAAACTGAAGATTTGGCGGGCTAGGGGAACTCAAATGCCCATATCTCCCCCCCCCTACCTTGTCTTGACCAATCAACACAAACCCGGCACAACCCAAGGTGCCGCTACAAATCACAGCTGTTCGTGCCAAAACTCAGCTAGGAGTAGAGATGCCTAAACCAATCATAGGCCTCCCTCACCCTCAGGCGTCCCGTGACGTCACAAGGAGGGGGGAGGCCTAAAGACAATGTCTGCCTGTCTCACATGTTGGGGGGGGGGCAACGTTCACCCCTCTGTCCTTCCCCCCCCCCCCTCTGTCCTTCCTCCCCCCCCCCCTCTAACGGTTGGGAGAGTCAAGTACCTACTCTCAACTCCCATCCTATTTCACAGAAACAGGAAAATTTATGTAATTCTCTCTACAGAGCAATCACAGACTTCTGACTAGCCTCAAATGATAGTCCATAGCAAGAGCATTCATCCAACACCCCTCAAGTGTATGTTAGTTTGAAAACTTCTTGACTAGAGTCCCTAGAGCGACTTGCCTAATCTAGAAAAGTAGGAAAACTAGTTGAGGGAATCTACATTCCCTCACAATGAACAATGAAACTTTAAATACTAAACAAATTATAAACAAAGACAATCCCTTGGCAATGTACAGTGCAAAAGAACAAGTCAAATACAATATAACATAAATGAATAATAGGGATGAAGTTACTCTACAATAATAATAAAGTTAAAGGTGAAAAATAATCAGGTGCTGAGAATATTAGCGCTAGCTGCGAAACATCCAGCAGATACACATATATCAGTTAGTTGTTCACTGCTTGAGAGCACAAGGATATTCTGACTTCAATGGCTGGACCAAGCCCAGACATCGACTCAGGTAGAGGGCGCTGAGGTGCAGTGTTCAGGTGTGCAGTCGGCGAGTCATCAATCAGGAGCAGGCAGGCTGGGAAGGGTAGTGGCTGGTTGATGACGAGCCGGCGTGGAGGGAGTGGAGTAGGGGGTTGAGTTTTGGGTACGTTTTGCCTCCTGGTCAAAACGTTTTGTGCTGCTCGGAGACGTATCTTGAAGGTAGCAGCTTATTCTTGAATAAAATACGTAACTTCATGTAGAGAAGAGCAGGCTCAATCTCTCTTGAAAGAGATTATTGTCACAACTCTCTCCCGAAGCCTGCACTTACGGAGGAAGGTACGTTTTCAGATGGTAGAGTAGTAGGTGGAGTTATCTCTACCTCATAAACTCTGGAGAGGGCGTCTGCTATGATGTTGTCAGAACCTTTGATGTAGAAGATCTCCAGGTTGAAATTCTGCAGATATAAAGCCCATCGTAGAAGCCGTTGATTATTGAATTGGGCTTGCTACAGGAAGCATAGGGGATTGTGGTCCGAGTAAATGGTGGTAGACCGAGCACCTTGCAGGTATGATTCAAAGTGCTGCAAGTTCAGGACGATGGAGAGTAGCTCCTTTTCGATCGTGCTGTAATTCTTCTGGCGGGTTTTTAACTTGTAGCTGTAGTAGCTAACAGGTAAAACATCCTCGCCTCATTGTTGCATCAGGACACCCCCGATGCCGGTACCACTGGCGTCGACAAGGAGGATGAAAGGCTTCGTGATATCTGGCGAGGCGAGAATAGGATTAGAACAGAGCAGGAATTTAAGTTGTTCAAAAGCAATGGTCTGCTGAATGGTCCAATTATACCGTTGCTTGGGGCTGGTTAAAGTGATCAAAGGTGTCGCCACCGTACTAAAATTCTTCACAAACCTACGGTAGTAGGAGGCAAGACCAAGGAAGCGCAGGAGCTGCTTCCTGGTGGTAGGCTGTGGGTAATGCTGGATGGCTTGAGTGTGTATGTTTAACGGAGCTATGCTGCCACTCCCTATCTCATGACCAAGATAACGCACTTTACCTCTGGCAAAGGTGGACTTGGCCAAGTTGATGGTGAGGCCGGCTGTCAGGAGCTTGGCAAACAATCGTTGCAGCTGGAGCAGATGTTCGCTCCAGGTGTTGGTTGCCACAACGATGTCATCCAAGTAGGCGTAGGTGTTATCTAAGCCCTGGATGACGCGGTTGACAGCTCGCTGGAAGGTGGCCGGGGCATTACATAGTTCAAATGGAAGGCGTTCGTATCTGTAAAGGCCAAAGGGAGTGGTAAAGGCAGATATTTCCTTAGCTCGCTTTGTCAAACATACTTGGTAGTATCCCTTGAGTAAGTCTAGCTTTGATAGATACCGAGTATTACCAATGGCGTCAAGAATGTCATCTATTCTAGGTAATGGATAAGCATCCTTGATAGTCACAAGATTCAATTTCCGGTAATTAGTACACAACCTCACTTTACCTTGCGGTTTCGGCACCAAGATGCAGGGTGAGGCCCAAAGGGACTCACAAGGGGTGGCCAGCCCATGATCCAGGAGGTACTGTACTTCAGCACGCATAACTTCCTTCTTGCTCGGGCTGATTCTGTAGAAAGGTTGACGAATCGGCCGGGTGTCAGGGAGTAGCTTGATGTCGTGCTGAACCACATTACACTCCTGTGGATCATCGCTAAACAACTTCTGATGTTCCATGAAGATTCTGATGAGAGGAGCACTATTACTGTCCTGCAAACAGGTATGAAGATCATTAAGGATTTCCGAATTGGAAGGCACTGACTCAGTGTTAGTGCTTTCGGGAGGAGAAGCAGGGAAGGTCTCACTGTGGAGGTATGGATCTTTAAAGGTGGATTATGATACCAACACAGTAGAGGGAGTACCTTGATACTGCTTCAGGAGGTTGACGTGGCACAACTGGGTCTTCCGCCGCCTATCTGGAGTCTCAAGAACGTAGCTGTGATTGTTCCTGCACTCCTTGATAGGGTAAGGTCCTGAAAACTTATTTTGCAATGGAGAACCTGGGATAGGAAAATATGCCAACACGAAGTCTCCTGGTTTAAATTTCCTTAGTTTGCTACGTTGGTCGAAATTAGTCTTCATCTTCTCCTGAGCTTTCAATAGATTGTCATTGGCAAATTTACGTACTCTCTCTAGAATGTGTTTTAAGTTTTGAAGAAACTGGGGCACATTCTGATGGTCACTGAAGGTGGCATTACGTAGAGACTCTTTGAAAGCTTTGAGAGGAGTACGGCACTTACGTCCGTAGAGCATCTCATAAGGAGATACTCCTAGAGACTCATTGGGGAGACTTCTGAAAATGCACATAATGAGGTCAAGTTGTTTATCTCAGTCCTTCAAGGTTTCATTGCAAAATTTATTTAGGAGTGCTTTAATAGTCTGATGACTACATACAAGAGAACCCTGTGAAGCAGGATGATATGGGCTGGACAGTACCTGTGTGATGTTGAACTCCTCCAGTGTCTTCTTGAAGAGATCACTGGTGAAGTTGGTGCCACAGTCACTTTGAACCTCTCTTGGAAATCCATACTGGGTGAAGATCTTCATTAGTTGTTTCACCACAGTAGCAGCCGTAATGTTCTTTACTGGAACTGCTATGGGGAATCTGGTGGTAGGACACAAGATAGTTAGTATATAGGCGTTGCCCGAACTGGTCCGGGTAAAGGACCAACACAGTCTATGATGAGTCTGTGGAAAGGCTCTGCAGGCACCTGGATAGGAATCAATGGGGCCTGGGGAATAGAGATGTTAGGTTTACCTGCCATCTGACATGTATGACACTGTTGCACGTACTTTTTGACGTCCTTAACCATACCTGGCCAGTAGTAGTCTTGTCTGATTCCGTGGTAGGTTTTGTTAAAACCATAGTGAGAAAGAGCTCCGTGGGCCAGGTGTAGAATATCGGGCCGTAGGCTGGTGGGAACTACTAGTTGTTCGACATTTGCCCAATCGTCGTCCTCCTTCAGCTTACTGGGTCTGTACCTGCGGTAGAGCAACTGATTCTCTAGGAAGAACCCAGAGATACTGTCAGGTTGAGTCTCAGCCTGGAAGAATAATGGTGTTAATGATTGATCTTCCCTCTGTAACTTACAGAACTCCAAACTGGTAAGATTTGGTGGTAGATTCTGAGGGTCTTGAGGGACAGCGGTAGCAGCAGTAGAGTCAGCTGGTTGCGGGCGTGCAGCTTGTGCACAGGTGGTCACCAAAACCGGAAGAGAAATTTCATCACTTTCTTGGACCTCTGCTGAAACATACTCAAAGATGGGATTGTCCACTACAGAGTTACACACCTGGGGTTTGTCCATGATGATCAGGTTGGACGGTTGCAGATCTTCTGCCAAGTCGTTGCCCAGGAGAAGTTGCACTCCAGACATGGGAAAGGCTTCTCCCTGATGGCGACTTGGATTTCACCGGTCACAAAATTACAATCCAGGTGGACTCTGGCGAGTGGATACGAAGTGGTAGCAGTGAGGTCAGTGATAAGGACGGTTTCCCCGGTGTAGGTGATGTTAGGCACAGCTGATTTCAATATTATGGACTGAAGAGCCGATGTGTCCCTCAAGATCTTCAATTTGAAACGTCCCTCCGAATCTGTACCGTTGATAGAGACAGTTCCAGGATACAGGTGTTTACTGAAGAGAGAAAGATCATTAACATTAACACCAACATTCATCACAGGCTTACCGGACTTAGGAGGAGTCTGTTTGGGTTTAGTAGATTCTTGCTCTTGTATTGAGCCTTCACACATCTATCTATGGTATGTCCATAGAGTTTGCAATACTTACAATACAATTGAGAGCTTGCTTGATCTGTACCTACTTTATCATAACTATACCAAGACTTCTTACTGGGAGGTGGTGATGGTGTAAGCCGGTGGATGAGGCTGTAGGTGTCAGCTGATTCTGCACATTTCATGTAGTCGGTTTCTTCTTTATCTGCTAAATATAAACGGACGGAAGGGAGAACACATCTCAAGAATTCCTCAACTAGCATGAGGTTGATGAGCTCTGAAAATGTAGAGACATGTGCTGCTTCCAGCCATTTCATGAAATATCTTTTCTTGGTATTGGCAAATTCTAGAGAGGTTGTGGTACTTGCCTTTAGATGATCACGAAATTTTCGTCTGTAGCTTTCGGTGGAGAGAAGGTAGGCGTCCAACACTGCTTGCTTCAGGGTCTGGTAGTCATTCTCAGACGCTAAGGTACTGAGAGTAACTGCAGCTCTACCTGTAAGATGCACTCTGAGAAGGGTAGACCATTGATCTGCAGGCCAGCTAAGTTTATTAGCTAGGGTCTCAAAAGTGGTAAAAAAGACATCAATCTCTGTCTCAACGAATGGTGGCATTAACTTACTTGCATGGGAGACATTGAAACTTATGGGAAGACTAGCGGTAGCTTGTTGGCGTTGAGTGTGGTGTGTAGTTTGCAACGTGAGTTCTCGTTGATGACATGTTAAAGCCATCTCCGCTTGCTGTTTGTCATACTCACGTTGTATCTCCAGGTGACGTTTTCTTGCTTCAAGCTGTACTCACTCACGCTCACGGAGTAGTGCAGTCTCACGTTCCTGTAGAGAGTCCTTGAAAGCTTTGAGAGGAGTACAGCACTTACGTCCGTAGAGCATCTCATAAGGAGATACTCCTAGAGACTCATTGGGGAGACTTCGAAAAATGCACATAATAAGATCAAGTTGTCTATCCCAGTCCTTCAAAGTCTCATTGCAGAATTTCTTTAGGAGTGCTATAATAGTCTGATGACTACGTTCAAGAGAACCTTGTGAAGCAGGATGATAGAGGCTGGACAGTACCTGTGTGATGTTGAACTCCTCCAGAGTCTTCTTGAAGAGATCACTGGTGAAGTTGGTGCCACAGTCACTTTGCACCTCTCTTGGAAATCCATACTGGGTGAAGATCTTCAATAGGTGTTTGATCACAGTAGCAGCCGTAATGTTCTTTACTGGAACTGCTATGGGAAACCTGGTGGTAGGACACATGATAGTTAATATACATGCGTTGCCAGACCTGGTCCGGGGTAAAGGACCAACACAGTCTATGATGAGTCTGTGGAAAGGTTCCGCAGGCACCTGGATATGTTTCAGTGGAGCCTGGGGAATAGAGATGTTAGATTTACCTGCCATCTGACATATATGACACTGTTGGACGTATTTTTTTACGTCTTTTACCATACCTGGCCAGTAGTAGTCTTGTCTGATTCCGTGGTAGGTTTTGTTGAAACCATAGTGAGAAAGAGATCCGTGGCTCAGGTGTAGAATATCGGGCCGTATGCTGGTGGGAATCACTAGTTGTTCGACATTGGCCCAATCGTCATCCTCCTTCAGCTTGCTGGGTCTGTATCTGCGGTAGAGCAATTCATTCTCTAGGAAGAACCCAGGGATACTGTCAGGTTGAGTTTCATCTTGGAAGAATAATGGTGTTAATGATTGATCTTCCCTCTGTAACTTCTCAGATGCACTCTGAGAAGGGTAGACCATTGGTCAGCAGGCCAGCTAAGTTGATTAGCTAGGGTCTCAAAGGTGGTAAAAAAGACATCAATCTCTGTCTCAACGAATGGTGGCATTAACTTACTTGCATGGGAGACATTGAAACTTACTGGAAGACTGGCGGTAGCTTGCTGGCGTTGAGTGAGGTGTGTAGTCTCCAACGTGAGTTCTTGTTGACGACATTCTATAGCCATTGCCGCTTGCTGTTTGTCATGTTCGCGTTGTATCTCCAGGTGACGATGTTTTGCTTCAAGCTGTATTCGTTCACAGTCACGTAGTATTGCAATCTCACGTTCCTTGAGGGCCACCTCTCGTTCTTGTTCTTGTTTCCTCAAGGCGGCCTCTCGTTCTTGTTCTTCTTTCCTCAAGGCGGCCTCTCGTTCTTGTTCTTCTTTCCTCAAGGCGGCCTCTCGTTCTTGTTCTTCTTTCCTCAAGGCGGCCTCTCGTTCTTGTTCTTCTTTCCTCAAGGCGGGCTCTCGTTCTTGTTCTTCTTTCCTCAAGGCGGCCTCTCGTTCTTGTTCTTCTTTCCTCAAGGCGGCCTCTCGTTCTCTTATTTGTAGAGCTTCTTTTGCCAGGGCAGCCTCTCTTTCCTTTAGGGCCGCCTCTCTTTCTTGCTCTTCTTTCCTTATTGCAGCTTCCTCTTTTCTCTGCTCTCTTTCGAGCTTGGCGAGTTCTAGTTTGAGTTTCATAGTCGCCAAATCAGTTTTATCTGCAATAGAATAAGTTTGGTGAGTTTCAGAGTCAATCATCCCTTCATCTAAGAGGTAATCCATGATTAGGTTATGCATTTCATTTTTGTTGGCTCCATGGGGAACATCTAGTTGATACTCGTGTGCAAGAGTTTGTAATTCAGTCTTCTTGGCATGACATAATGTCCCTATTTCACCAGCTGGATCGTTACGGAAAGCTTTGAGACGAAACATGGTGAAAGATAGCAAATAAATGTACACGAATATAGTTGTGATATGGTAAATGTCAGAAACAGGATAACGTGGCAACTGGTAACTATCCTGCGGAATTTTAATCTTTAACAATTAAAGTTAATTATAGGATGGTAAATGATTAGTCAATCAAAGTCGCAGGAAATCTTGTACCCGGTACTCAATGTAAAAGAATAAGGGCAGGAAAATCCTACTAAATAAGTGAAACTGAGTTTCTAAAACAAATAAAACATTTAATTGCTCCAAAAGTGAATTAGGTAGTCCAAGAATGTAGGCATACCTTGCCGAGTCTCTATAGGACATAAGCAAGGGTTTCCCACTAAATGAATATGATACTTACAGAATTAGCGAACTTTGTGCTCTGTAAAAGAAAGCTAATTCCCTACCTAAGTAAATATCATCATCTCTGACCGACGTGTAGGGGTGCGAGTGTCAGCTGGTGACGAGAACTGCTGCTGAGGTCCCAACTCAGCAACAAAGTCCGTGCTAGAGGAACTATGGCCCTCTGTATCCTCCTTCGGTCGGATTGCAGAAGATAGGGTGCTTTGACCCAGAGACAAACCAAAGTACCAGGGTACCACAATGATGATCTGCCGAAAATATGAGAAATATCCTAGGGACAAAAGGTGGTAAACACGAGTAATAACACGGAGGGAGAGATGACCAATTAAGAGAATGACTGAGGCCTACAGTCACCACGTAATCCAAAGTTGTCTCACACTCACCATATGCTACTCTCGGAATGCACACTACACACAGCACCATATAAATATAAAAATTAATGATAATATTGAAAGGCTACTTTAGCAAAGTGAAGTACGCTTACCACAAATTGACGTTCTGGTACTAGTACCTGAGTGAAGCTCCTAGCACAGGCTCCCATAAAAATGTGATGGGAAAGTGTTGGAGTGTTGATGTTCGGCAGTCCTCCAATGGCAGGTCTCAAAGCCTGGTCACACTTAAAAGAAAAATATAGACTGCTTGCCTGTTGTCTGTGGTAAGTTAGAGGGAGGAATACGTAAAACACAAAGTACGAACAATGAAACTTTAATATATTTACTTTAAACATAAATGAAAATAAAGGCAAATCTCAGGCAAATGACTAATGAAATAAAATGACAAAGATAAATACAAAAAACACAATAGATTAAATAATGTTGAAATGGTGCTGAGAATATCGGCTACGGCTCAAACCTCCCTTCGTATACGAGCTAATGAGCTAGTATGCCAGAGAGAGATGTCAACGCTAAGAGCACAAGGAATATTCTGAAGTTGATAGCTGGTCAGGCTCAGACGTCTACTCGGGTAGAGGGCGCCGAGGTGCGGTGTGCAGGTGCGAGGCTGGCGAGTCACCAATCAGGGGCAGGCAAGTTGGTGAAGGGTAGTTAGCTGGTTTGCTGACGAGCCGGCGCGTGGAGGGTGTGTGGAGTGGGGGAATCTTGGATACGTTTTGCCTCCTGGTCAAAACGTTTTATGCTACCGGTGACGTATCTTGAATGTAGCATCTTATACTTGTATTTTTGGCGTAACTTGAAGTAGGTAAGAGCAGGCTCAATCTCTCTTGAAAGAGATTATCGTCACAATATATATATATATATATATATATATATATATATATATATATATATATATATATATATATATATATATATATATATATATATATATATATATATATATATGTCGTACCTAGTAGCCAGAACGCACTTTTTGGCCTACTATGCAAGGCCCGATTTGCATAATAAGCCAAGTTTTCCTGAATTAATATATTTTCTCTAATTTTTTTCTTATGAAATGATAAAGCTACCCATTTCATTATGTATGAGGTCAATTTTTTTTTATTAGAGTTAAAATTAACGTAGATATATGACCGAACCTAACCAACCCTACCTAACCTAACCTAACCTATCTTTATAGGTTAGGTTTGGTTAGGTAGCCGAAAAAGTTAGGTTAGGTTAGGTTAGGTAGGTTAGGTAGTCGAAAAACAATTAATTCATGAAAACTTGGCTTATTAGGCAAATCGGGCCTTGCATAGTAGGCTGAGAAGTGCGTTCTGGCTACTAGGTACGACATATATATATATATATATATATATATATATATATATATATATATATATATATATATATATATATATATATATATATATATATATATATATATATATATATATATATATATATATATGTCGTACCTAGTAGCCAGAACTCACTTCTCAGCCTACTATGCAAGGCCCGATTTGCCTAATAAGCCTAGTTTTCATGAATTAATGTTTTTCCGACTACCTAACCTACCTAACCTAACCTAACCTACCTAACCTAACCTAACCTAACGTTTTCGGCTACCTAACCTAACCTAACCTATAAAGATAGGTTAGGTTAGGTTAGGTAGGGTTGGTTAGGTTCGGTCATATATCTACGTTAATTTTAACTCCAATAAAAAAAATTGACCTCATACATAATGAAATGGGTAGCTTTATCATTTCATAAGAAAAAAATTAGAGAAAATATATTAATTCAGGAAAACTTGGCTTATTAGGCAAATCGGGCCTTGCATAGTAGGCCGAGAAGTGCGTTCTGGCTTCTAGGTACAACATATATATATATATATATATATATATATATATATATATATATATATATATATATATATATATATATATATATATATGTCGTACCTAGTAGCCAGAACTCACTTCTCAGCCTATTATGCAAGGCCCGATTTGCCTAATAAGCCAAGTTTTCATGAATTAATTGTTTTTCGACTACCTAACCTACCTAACCTAACCTAACCTACCTTTTTGGGCTACCTAACCAAACCTAACCTATATATGACCGAACCTAACCAACCCTACCTAACCTAACCTAACCTACCTTTTTGGGCTACCTAACCAAACCTAACCTATAAAGATAGGTTAGGTTAGGTTAGGTAGGGTTGGTTAGGTTCGGTCATATATCTACGTTAATTTTAACTCCAATAAAAAAAAATGACCTCATACATAATGAAATGGGTAGCTCTATCATTTCATAAGAAAAAAATTAGAAAAAATATATTAATTCAGGAAAACTTGGCTTATTGGGCAAATCGGGCCTTGCATAGTAGGCCAAAAAGTGAGTTCTGGCTACTAGGTACGACATATATATATATATATATATATATATATATATATATATATATATATATATATATATATATATATATATATATATATATATATATATATATATATATATTGTTGAATATGACCAAAAGGGTAAGATTAATGATTGTAACAAGAATCTTCACAATATTTCTGACGTTTTTCTTCACTGTCGGGAGTAATTGAAAAATTAAGTCTCCAAAGTTCATTTTCTCCTTTTATTTATGGTCTGATGCCTAAAAGCGTTTCACAGGGACTTCTCACAGATTACAGCACGAAGATGTTGATCTTGAAGTAAAACATCCTTGTTTCCTCATGCAGAATCACTGGAAAAGCAGATTGCTTGTACTTTATATTCCCGAACACTGCACTGTTCATGGGGGGGTACTAGATATTCTAACCTTTTTGTGACATTAGTACTGGCTTCCACAAAGTCGCCAGACTGCTTGTCAATAGTTAAATTCGGTATTTCCTGCCGGAGGTACGATGCTCGGGTATTTCCATACCCAGGACCCCCACCCTTCCCTAAGGAACGAGTAGTGCACTTTCGTCTTTTCGAGGCCACAGGAGTTCACTTCATAGGTGCTATAACCCTAACTGGCACCAGGGATAAAATCCCTGTTACGGCCTACATTTGCCTTTATACTTGTGCCACCATTTATCCAGGTTTTCCACAGGTTTTTCTGCATGCAGATCTTGCCCTAATTTGATGATATCTGTAAACGGGTCCAATCTGGTGGCTTATGAAACATGCATGAGTGAGATCTGGGACCACCCAGTTGTTCGCACTACCCTGAATGAACGGCAGTGCTACTGGAAATTTGTACCACCCATAGCAACGTAGCATGGAGTGTTGAATGAGAGAATTGTTGGGACAGTGAAATGCTGTATAAGGAAAACCTTGCAATGCTAAAAAACTAGAACTCCACACCGTTGTCACGGAAATTGAATCCAGAGGCAATAACCTACCGCTGACTTACCTTTCTGATGACATCTCACAACATGAGTCACTTAGTCCATCTCATTTGATGTATGGAGAACTTCTCAACCTTTTTGCGACCCTCACTGATGAGGACCCAAGAGATCCTTCTTACATTGGGGAGAGCGACTTTGTTCAGCGTCATAAAGATCTGTTGCGAATAATCAGTCGGTGGAATGAAGTTTGGGATCTGGAGTATTTAACTGCCCTGCATGATTATTACTATGGGGCTACCAACCCCTGTAACATAATACAGTTACAACCTGTCGATGTTGTTCTGATGGACAGCGAAAGCACATGCTCAGAGTGGCCTATAGACCGTATTGTCTCTGTTCACCCAGATAGCCAAGGACTCATGAAGATAGTAAAAGTGAAGTACAAAGCCACCACTAGCCTCATGTCAGTAGAAAAGTTAGCACTATTGGAGTTGGCTGGAGAAGAAGTCATGAAGAGACCTACACAACTCTCAACTATAATAAGGGACATCCATCCTGTATGTAATGCCACACACAAGTGCACATTAAAATTAAAACAATATTTTAATAATTCTGATGAAGAGTAATAAAGTGTTCAGCGAGTCCTAAATAGTGGAATCCTACATGTATTCTCCCTCTCAGAATTATGTGGTAATTTCCCCCTCCTAGATTAATAAAATTTATTTAATCATTATTTAATTACATATAATCCAGGAAAATATATTTTCTGTTTCATAAAATTATTAAAATAAATTTAAAGTTAAATTTCTCCTAAATAGGAGGATGTAATTAATTTATATATATTCATTATGAAAGCATATGAACTGTGATGTCACCAAAATTATATGTAATAATTTGAATATGGGTCTATTTACAAATATTATTCATACAGTCTGATTGATGCTTATTTTCATTACATATATTTAACTAAAATATATAGCAATAAATACAAAATCAATATCACTCCTTCCCTAAAAGTATAAATTATCTCTCAAACAAAACGAGTGAGGGAGGATTGAGAGAGCAGCCATATTATTTGCCAAGTCGAGTCACACGCTGTATTTGTTCCCCGAGTTCTCGTAAAATCACGTGATATTTTAAAGTTATACTTCACAGCGACATCGACAATTATCGGGAAGTATCTCGTTTCCGGTTCTAGCACAAAGATTAGAGTGGCCATTCATTTTCTTACAAGTGTAAAGGCACTGCGGGCTCACCATAGCCCGTGTTACTTGGAACATTTTGTTCCAGGTAGCGAATCTTTAACAACAACAACATTACAAGGGTAGTTCATGGTTAGAGGTATGACCGGCAGCCGACCACAATGGCTAAGACTTTTCCACAAATAAATTGTGGCATTTAACTGAATTTAATTGTCTGTAAATGTTGCATGCATTTTTTACAATGTAACATTCTGGCAGGCTGAGGTTGGAACTACATATAAACAGTGAGTTAAGGGTTTCTAAACTTAGACATATTGCGGCATGGAAGTGACGCCACAAGCCACATAGTCTATGTGGAAGTAACCAGCCTGTGGGACTCATACGTGTTCAGACTGGAGTAACAGCCTCTGAGCCAGATAAGCTGTTGCTCCATATAATTACTAAATCAATTCACTTATACAATTTAAATAACCTGAATTATTTACTTAGTTTAACTAACTGATTTAATTTAGTTTAGTTGAATTTAAATATATAACACCCATAGTCTGTGTGGATCTTTATGTGTGAAATTTAAAAAATTCAGTCCACTAAGATTTCACTAAGCTTTTATGAAATAAATATTTAACTAGTATAATTTCACAATTTTACAATGTTGAATTAAATGAAATTAATAAAATTAATAAAACTTCCCCACAGGAGTGTAATTTGGTGCTAGTTGGCAATTGATGTGTTGCTTGGTTTGCTTTATGTATAATGCCTCGCCGATGTCCAGTCTGTTGTTGCTGACGATTATTTTGGTGTTGTTTGTGAGTATATCTCTGGTGATGGTCTGGTTATGTTTAGTGAGTATATCTCTGGTGATGGTCTGGTTATATTTAGTGAGTATATCTCTGGTGATGGTCTGGTTATGTTTAGTGAGTATATCTCTGGTGATGGTCTGGTTATGTTTAGTGAGTATATCTCTGGTGATGGTCTGGTTATGTTTTGTGAGTATATGTTCTTCAATAGGTCCTTGCAGCTTGTACAGTGTTAGGCGTTTTAAAAGGGATGTTGTTGCTTTCCCAATATATTGAATTCGTTGGAGCTGACAGTCTCAAAGTGGTCATGTGAAGGCATAAAATATTGGTCTCTTTCAAGGAGTTTTGTTTGGTATCAGAAGAGCTCCTCATGAGCAAGTTGGCAGTCTCCTTGCTCTTATGGTATATCTATTTAATTAGTTCAATCTTCTAATATTTGGGACTTGCCAAAATATTGAGCATTACACAGCTAACAGTCACAAATGGGGCTGATAAAGAAATAGACGACATTGTTTTTTTAAAACGACTCTTTTCAAGTCGTTCCATTTGTGATAGGATTTTTTTCATTAGAATAAATAATTTCTTTCCGGTTTAGATTCTATTTATATTTTCTCGAGCACTCACAAACAATTCAATTCCCCAATACCATAACAAGTATCGTTAATAAGGTTATTATTATTACAATAATTGTTAAATTAATCATAGCACGTTAAAAAAAAAACTGGCGAATAGCGTCAGAGAAATGCAAAATTTGTTTCCACTAACAAATTTCCACATGTTTACAACCCTATTTACTTTCATGCTATTGTTTCTCTCCCGGCAGGAAATACAGCTCTTCACGTGGCAGTGGAAGCTGGCAGCGTAGAGGCTGTGTACGGCCTGCTGAAGTTCTGCCCGAATCTGTCCGTCCGTAACTCCCAAAGTTTGTGCCAAACTACATTTTGTAGAGTATCTGTGAATGCACAGTTTTTTCATTGTATGTTTCCTATTAGGTTTTATATTTTATGCATCCGGAAAGATCCAACGACTTTTTGTTACCTTGTTGTGCCTGAACATACAGAAGTTTCGTAGAGTTACATGAGTGTCATACATAAGTGTGATAGGCCTAGCTTTATTTGTCAAGTAGTTTATTTTTGAAAATTTCCTGGTTGAAACAACTGCAGGTCTTCATTAGTTTTACCAGCATCAACTCCTCACTACACCTGAAATTTGTATATTTGATTTTTCATTGGAGGGTATGAGGTATCTGGGGTGTGTCAGGGTTAGTGTTCTCTCAGCTACTGCTACTGACATACACATACAACCATACCTGATGGCATCAGCAGTGACGGGAGACATGTTGGTCAACATGTCCACTGAAGCAGAATACAACCCTATTTACAAACCTGTATTTCCCTGTAATGTAGTGAAGGGCCAAGAAAAGAGATGATGGTGTACAGAAGGGGAATGATTTTCCTTGTATGTAAAGGGGCGGATATTTAATCAATATAATAAGAAAAAAAAATAAATAAATTACACAATGTAAGTCCATAACAAAATGATATTGTCCTGCACACAAAGTGGGAACTCAGCGGGGACATTACCCCGCTACACAGAATGTAACACAAAATGAGGTACCCTGGCAGACCTAGCACTCAGACCAGCCATACTGAATGCCAACAAATTATCTAGCTGGGACAGCCACATCGTACAGAAAGATGCAACAACTTTGCTGGAGGCAACACTAACTCCCTGTGATCATGCTCACCTCACATCTGTGCAGGCTCCCCATGCAGGGGACGTTATTTTGGCAGTCCCTATGACTGTGAAGGGCACACGCTTTGATCCTCAGCAACTCTGTATTGCAGACGCCCTCCGCTTTTCTACCCCAAACCACATTGTATGTAGGTGTATTTGCAGTGAGGCAGATGCAGACGAATATGGATCACACAGCCTGCGCTGCAGAAAATAAGTGGGTTGGCACTCAAGACCCGACTTAGTCATCGACATTATTAATAACAGGAGCCTTACATCTTCCCAGTGTCCAGCAGAGAGCGCAGTAACCTAATGAACTTTAAGTTTCCTGCTCTTTCTGGTCGACCTGATGGAATCACACTACATCTATGGAGAAATGACTGATGAATGGTGTGAGTACATTCATATCTACTTTGGCAGCCACGTAGTCCCCCTCTTTGTTGGTTAAGCAGGAGCTGCGGCAATACACAGTCACAAATCAATCAAGTACACAGAAATAGATCACCTTTACAATTTTGTTCTGTAAGGTTCTGAGACACGAGGTCCATAGGGAGAATGTGCAAGGTTTCTCAAGGATTTTGGTCCCAGGCTCGCCGAAACAACAAGTGACCTTAGAGTGGTGAGCTTTCTTCTCCGTCGCCTCAGTGTGAAACCTTCTGTAACTGACGCCTGCAATAACTGACGCGGCCACGGTAGAACAAAAGGGTACCAGCCCAGAACTCTTCTAAGCTCTCTGAAAGGCTCTGGAGGCCCCAAACTGGGACCCACCCAGGGTTTTAGAGTTAACTCGACCACACTCGAGCCTTCAGTAATTGCGTTCTCACTCATATGCCTCAATAATGAACGGCATTACTGTAGGTGTTCAAAGGAAGCTTCTTTCATCATTCAGCAAGGTAACATGTATCTACAGATAGACGGAGTAGCAATGGACTCCCCCTCTTATAGTGCTATTTGCAATTTTTTACATTATAACAATCGAGGAAAGAGTCTTCAGTAATAGGCTAATGCCAAGTGAATACTGCCGTTATGTCGATGACATATTCGTAATAGTAAAAGACCTAGAAGAATTAATTGATATGAAAAGCAATCTAGAAACAGGGGCCAGGATTACGATTCACCTATGAAAATAGTGAAAATAACAGTGTCTTTCCTGGATATATTAATAATAAACATAGGAGCATTTCTGAGCACTGGTGTCTATACCAAGCATACAAACATAGGATTATGTTAAACAGTAGGAGTGAGTGACCCAATAGATTCAAAGCCAGTGTTCTCAACGCTTATATCCATCGAGCCCTTACTCACTTCTCTGAATGGAGTAACGTGAGTAAGAAGTTTGAAAGGATAACACAGGTGTTGGTAAACAATAGATATAGCAACTATAAGATAAACACTAATATATAAGAAGACACTTGAACAGGTCGTATAATCATAAACAAAGAACAGAAACCACAACACCTCTAATAAAATTAAATTACAAATCCACCACGCAAAGTAAACATAAAGAAATAAGAAATAATCGACAAAGGAGTAAAACTCCTAACCAAAACTTAGACACACTCATATACTATAAAACAAAGAAGATCATTAACCCCATTACAAACTGCCCGAATCCGACTGAGAACCCTTTACAGAAGTCGAACGTGGTATATATGTACACCTATTCCCCACGAAGGATGAAGCCTTCAATCTAAGTATATAGGTATGCGTCGGCCAAGCTGACAAGGCGTTTGACCCATCAACTTCAATCAGGTGCCCCTAAAAATCACATGAGACAAACCCATGACATCACACTAACAAGAGAAATACTGAATAAATATACTTACATATTACATAAAACCCTATGTGTAAGATTATAAATTCTAGAAGCCATTCACATAAAACGTTGAACAACCCACCATAAATACCCAAATAATGGAACTATTCACTCAACCCAGCATGAGAGTGAGAACAAGACCGGAACGTGAAGATGTCAACGTGGATGACAATGCCCAAAAGGCTTCTCCCACTACACCTAACTAGTCTTTGTAAGTGTTCAACTCACCACCTTAGCTCTCACTAGTCGACCAGAAGACTTTCCGGTCGACTAGTGAGAGTCCTACCAACATGTGGCTCCTCCCAGCAGGCGACACAGCCTTCTCATTGGGGACCCAAGGTCCCCAAGGTCCCACAGGCTCCTTCACAGCCCCATGCATCACGTGCAGGCATTATCCCTGGTCTTCTTAAACTAGCGGAAAGGCTTGCAGGACCAGACAACCAGCGCTTTGTCAGTGAACTAAACGCATTATACATAGACAATGGCCTGGCCCCCATCATAGCCACTAGCGTAAATCTCACTGCCTCCTCTACCACTCCGGAGACTACCACCAGGACGACCAGGTGGTCAACTTCAACACCGACTCCAGAACCACCCATGACCCGGGCGACACAAACAGAGGCAATTCCTTCTCCAGCTCCCAACACTCCTACCATCAATATCTCAGCAGCCGTGCTAGCAGACGTGCTGTCTACAAACGATAACAGCACCACCAGCACTCCTGAAATAGCTACAACCACCAATCAACGACACCTAAGCCTACCTAAGGCTGCGAGGCGAAAGACAAAAACGTCCATTACGGAGGTTACGGACTCCTCAGACGAGGAAATCATAGTAGGAGCTCCATCGCCGCATCTCCACAAATATGACACCTACACGGTTCAAGACTTCCTCATGGAGGCCACGTCACCAAACTCTAACCACAGCACTGCTCAGCCAAAGTCGCAGGCAATGAAAAAACGGAAAACCTAGAGGTCTACACTAACCCCACCAGCTCCATAACTGGTAAAGCCAGCCCTCCAGGCTGAAAACCATCATGATGACCCCCCATCCATCGCCACATCTCTAGTATCAGCCACTGATACAGATAATTGTTCCAAAGAGCCTTCACTTACGGGCTCACCATAGCCCGTGCTACTGGAACTTATTGTTCTGAGTAGCGAATCTTAAACAACAACAACCGAACAGTCCAGTCCACAGTTGTAGCCCCGCTGTTATAGCTCCTGTGCCAGGTAAGTCTACTACGGGCTCACCATAGCCCTTGCTACTTGCAACTTTTGGTTCCAAGTGGCGAATCTTAAACAACAACAAACCGAACAGACATCAGACTCGCAATACAAGGACATGAAATTGAGTTACCTCTTTTCAATACCTAGGAGTCATAATAGACAGACAGTTGAAATTCACTCAAGAAATTGAATATCTTCGGCAACACTGTAAAGCCAGAAACTCAGCTTTGCGCTCTCTGACCAGTCTTAGAGAGGGTGCATCTCTACCAGTACTCAAAATGTACTACGTTAAAGCAGTTAAGTCACTCACTGACTATGCCACTCCTGCTCTTACATCCCTCAGTGATAACCATTGGGAGAAACTAGAAGTGTCTCAAAATAATGCTCTCAGAATAATGCTGGGAGCACCTATATGGACGCGTCGAGAGAATCTAAGAATGGAAACCAATTTATCAGCCTTAGAAAATAGGATAAAAAAAGAATAGCCACCATAATAGTAAGACTTGTTGGAACCACCGCCAGACTGTCAATCGAAGACAGCATACACAGATCGCTTTACAAAAACCTTCAGTATATAACAAGTGCATGGACGGATAATCTAGTCAAGATTCTAGAGAAAGTTGACTTGAAACGGACCATTAAAAACAATGGAGACATTGACCATATCAACACTTTCGGCAGACTACTGCTGGGGGAAGAATCGAGTTTAAAGATAATCATTGAAGGATTATCAGTTAAAAGATCAGCATGTGACTCGCAGAGGCTCAAAGCTGTCATAGTCCAACAAATGGAAACCATCTCGAGACCTACAACGACTCACATCTTCACAGACGGATCAGTGGATCAAGAAAGAGGTTCTGCTGGGGCAGCAGTTTACACTACCAACCATGAAGCTTCCTGGAGCATGAATAGTGGGTGCTTAATATTGCAAACAGAATTATATGCCTAAAGGAGGCCATAAACTATTTAATTGAGAATAATTTACATGATGTCATCATTCATACCGACTCTAAATCTTCGCTCCAGGCATTGTTATCCAGCCAGCACAGTGATAATATACAACTTATCACAGAAAACCTACATCTTGGAAAAGATTGCACAATCTAGGGCTGTCAGTTACCCTAAATTGGATATCAAGTTACATTGGCATAGATGGTAATGCAAAGGCAGAGTCACTAGCAAAAACACTCACTGCTCTACCTGTTATACAGTTAAAATCCCTCCAAGTTTTTCACAGATTAAGGAGTAAATCAAGAAGTAAACACTCCCAACTATCAAAATTTCCCCACATACCCAAAGTAGCTGAAGGAAAATCCACTGCGATGTGGTTAGAACAAACCACTGTGTACTAGTCTTTCAAGCTTGGTAAAAACATATCCAGAGACATTGCAGTAGCCATACACAGACTCAGAGTTGGTTACAAGAGCTGTTAGGTGGTAATAAACTCAATAGTTAAAGAGTATCATATCTGCTGAACAGATGCAGAGGCACCACTATTAAATTACTTACTGGAATGTGAAGCAACTGAAGACCTGCGCATCAAATTCATCATTAATCCAATGACAGCAGATGCATTAGATGCAAATTCCACAGTGACTACAATGATTAGAAAAGCAGTTGAAAAATGTAACACACTAGTGAACACTGTGCATCTATATACACCACCAAGATAATGTTATTAAAATAAGACTAAAACCAATTCGCTAAAACAGAAGCTAAAAATAAAGGGGAAAAAGGAGAAATCCCCACCTTCATTTAAAACTTTTACTCAAATATCTCAGTAACAAGGTTATCGCAAATAACTGTACTCAATTATGGGCTCACTATAGCCCCGTGCTACATGAACATTTTGTTCTGAGTAGCTAAATCTAAAACAACAACAACAACAACCAAACAGTCTGGCGAATATATTCTGAAGTCCAAAGATAAGACAGCTGTAACAATTCTTAAGAATTACAGGAAATGCGACAAAATCAAGGCAGAGGACAAAATAAGGAAAATCATAGTCCTCTACTGTCTCATGCACATGGCCTTATCTCATTTCGAAAAGCTGAATTATGTGGTGTCAGCAGAAAGATGCCAGGAAAAATCCACAAAGCACGAAACCCCACAAGTCCTTCTCACAGTAAATAGACGGATTCCCAAAAAACTTGATCATGTCATTTGGGGCGTGTTCCATCACAGGCCCTACACCACATTGCCCCTCAGATGCTTCAGACGTCAGAGATTTGGACATAACAGGGACGGTAGCCAACGCCCAGTGAGGTGTGGAGTCTGCAGCCTGCCCCACGACACGAAAATATTCTTTGATAAACACAATGCTAACTAGCCCATTCAAGCTAAGTGTCCAAATTGTTCCAAAGCACACCACCCTTGGAACTTGAGATGCCCCCAAAAGGCTTGAAATGATCCTGAAGAACCCTTACGCCTACAGCAGAGCAGCAGTCCCATCCCAAATATATACCAGTTCCCCTGCCCACAAAAACAGCGTACAGCTTACCAAGACCAAACCAGATGGAGAGGGCACAAGACCCTCCACCATGGTCTATGGTAGTCTCTTCGCGGATATAAACACAGGCCCACCACGGTGATGGTCAGCTGGGTACTGACCATTGTCTGGTGAGCGCCTCATGACTGTCTGAACCAACCATTGATCAATTTATAATATTAATTTAATTCAGAAGTAAAACCAGAGATAAAGTTATTTAAAACATTAATATCAGATTCTCTATTTTTCTTGTTGTATTTTATGAAGATGAACACACCATAGTCATCTACCAAGACATGTCTGTATAATCCAGCGTCCTAACACGTCATGGCAACTCTGTAGGCTTAATGTGTATAGGCACTAGCAGTCACACAGGTCCCGTTAAACTCCCTCTCCATCCCCCCTTCCCACCCCTCTTCCATCCTCCCCTCTTTCCCCTCCTCCTCATTCCCCTTCTCTTCCCTGTTCTACTCATTTCCCCTCTTTTACCCCTCCCCCTTCTTTTCCCCTTCCTCCTCATCCCCCTTCTCTTACCCCTACCCCCTTCTCTTTCCCTTTCTCTTACCACCTCCCTTCTTCACCTTCCTCTTCCCCTTCTTCCTCATCCCCCCTTCTCTTACCCCTCCTCTTTCCCTTCCTCTTCATCCCCCTTCTCATTCCCCTCCTCTTCCTGCTCATCCCCTTCTCTTACCCCTCCCCCTTCTCTTACCCCCTCCTTTCTCCCACCTCCTCTTCCCCTTCCTCCTCATCCCCTTCTCTTACCCTCCTCCACATCGGCCCAACTGTGGTGCTCCCCATCCTTGGGCGAGTCTATACTGGTAACATGTCTTGACACGATGCTTGGACCTCTGCCCTGGTCACGACGCAGGGGGCCTCCGCCCCTCAGTTATCCACACTGCACTTCCTCGAGAGAAGGTGTATCACTTCTCCCTTCAGCATGTTCTCTTATCTGCTTATTTTTAACAGCTTATTTTTACTCACTGTCTACAAAAACATATGAATCCTAATTGCATAAACACTTGTCATGATCGCTGGGCACACGATCTAGCGCAGGCAACCACTATTTCAACGGATAAAGGTTCTTACCACAGAATCTGTAGCTTGGGGGGCGCTCCAAGATGGCGTCCTCTGAGACGTCCAACAAAATCTCCTTAAACAGCTCTTCTGCTCCTGACTTGGGCCCCACACACTCGCCTGGCAAGTTCCACACAAAGTCACATACTTTTCCTCCTCCACCTGAGGATACAACTGTTTAGAGTTCCACACAGACACGACCACCACTCGGCTTGAGGTCGTCTCCAAATCTTCATAAATACTGAGAGGTTACGTGTGTCACGCCCTTGGCAGCTTCCTCAACAGCTATGCACTGTAGCTGGCACTCAAACAATTCATCCAGGGCCGTATTCTTCAATATTCCCAGGATACAGGAACACACGTCTACCTTTGATGACTGTGGCAACTCAAATGGCGTTACTGTGACCGTTAACGTCACATAGCGTCCCAAACTGTCAACATCCTATTTCCAATAACATTGAAAAGGTGCTTATTCTCTGCCTGTATTATTAAATCACTCACTGACGTATATTGCATACATATCTTCCACTGACCTCTTAATTTCTGGTCCGGAAAGCAGAGTAACTCTCATCAGGTAGACTCATTTCTCCAGGCAAACTGGGGTCATAACATTCCCCTTTCCTGATTTTTTAGAGTTATTCTCAGTGGCTAGGGTCGTGTCAAGGTGTCAGCCACCACTTTATCTCGCTCTCTTACATGTCTCATGATCAGGTTATACTCTTGAAGTAACAGGAACCACTAGTTAACCTCTCATTTGCGTACTTCATCTTACTCAGCAATTCCAGGGGATTATGATCTGTATACACAGTAGCTGGGTATCCTTCCCCACTTACGTATTCATCAAAATGCTTGAGTACCAGGACCAATGCCAATGTCTCCTTCTCTACCATACTGTATGATCTCGGATGCTTTGCAAAATTCATGGAGAAGAAAGACACGGGGCGACATATTTCGTGCTTTTGCTGCGTCAATACATCTCAGGCTCCTACATCACTGGCATTCACAAACAACGCAAACAGTGTTCCATAATCCGTCGACAATAATACAGGCGCCTCGGTCAATAATCTGTTGGTTTAATCAAACGCCTCTTGGGCTACTCCATTCCATTCCAACGTCTTATTCTTAGACAACAACTCATCATAGGAGTGGCTATGGTGGAAAAATTCATACAGAAACTCTTGTAGTATCCAATCATTCTAAAGTACCTAAACAACTCTTTCTTTCCTTTCGGTACCGGGAAATTATCGATGGCTTCTACCTTTGTCCTCACTGGAGCAACCTGACCTTGCCCTACCACATAACATTAAAACATTTTAATACATAAAAACATTTAAAACATAACATTTGGCTCTTCCAAACACTCTTCACCAACTTAAGGAGCCCGGTGATGGTGTACCGAAACTTCCTCAAACACAATTCTTTTGTGAGTAGTATTTTCATGGTAAATGCTCCAACTTTTTCTAATAGATCAACATCATTCCATGAACAGAAAAAAAAAATAAAAAAAAAAAAAATGAACATTTCAAATTAGCTTTAAAAAATATTAAAATGTCACTAAATGGCATTTTATTCATTGTGGTCTCAGAATGGCATATAAAGTTCAGTTTCCTTGCTGCAAAATATTGTTTGAGAGTATAGTATACTGTAAACGATTTTTTCCATATGGCCATCGAAATATGCAGAATTTAGATACAAAAAATTAATAACTCAAATAGTATTTGATTTATGACTAAACGAAAGCGAGGAAACTTTAGAACTAAACACTTTGCACATATATGTAAAAATGGTGAGAATCGGTCAGAAATTGAATTTTTGAAGCGGTCCCAAAGTTCTTTATTTTTTTTTAGAGAGAGGTAATTGAAGTTTTAAGTTATCGGCAATGTATATGATAGTTCTAATAAATGAATGTTCTTGTATGTTTTAATTAACATTGCTTGGCATTCATACTCGAATATGTAAAGCTGTAGGTCAATATGTGTTGAAATGAAGTCAAGAAAAAATAACCAACCCAAAACAGAAGATATTGGGATAGGTTAGGGATAACAAACATATATATTGCAGTCGATCATTCTCAAGTCGATTGGACAATCGACTTGAGAATGGTCCAGGACGGACCGAAACGTCGTCGTCCCTTCATCTTCTAGCGTGTGGTCTGGTCAACATACTTTAGCCACGTTATTGTGACTCATCGCCTGCAACACCTGGCTCATCACCCGTTGGACACATGATCATCCTCTAAATGACCAAACTTCTCTCTCACCTTGGCCAGGCTGTCTGTGTTGGACACCTTCGCTCCCTCAACCCTATCTAGCTTACTGATTTCCACCTCCCCTTCGTCTTCTTTTTGCATGCCACACGTAAAGTGTTAGACATCTATTATCTGTTCCTCCTCTGTCGTCCTCATACTTCGGTTCATCATCCTCATACTTCAATCTACCACCATCATTCGTCCGTCACTTGTCATCATTCTTCACTCTCTCGTCTTCACCGACGATCCCTTCTTTCATTTCCACAATTATCTGTAACTTTATCTCCTTCGACTTCCGTCGAACCTTCGACTTTCTTCTACCTCTCCATGCTTGCGACATTATCATGCCCTTCTCCCATTCTGCTCTACTACGAAACTCCAATTCTTCCCCTTCAACTCGTCCACGTTCCCTCAAGGCTTCCTCAAGTACTGTAATACACTCGTCTGTACTCGACCGTACTTGTTGCTCTAGGTCCACTCTGTTCACACTAGTTTTTCCCGGCAGGGTCATCATCACCTCTGACCTCGTTATGCCCTCATTTTCTCGAGCTGGTTCTTCACTAAACAGCCACGCTATCTACACGTCGATCTCTTCCCTCAGTGGAGTCGACACTGTCACCTCACCTCCAGTATCTCACTTGTCGGCAACCTCTGACCATGCCACTACACAGGCAGGGTATACAATGACTTGGCTGTCCTCTGACTCATCCTCTAGGATGCTAGCAAGGTATACTCTGTCTGGTGTCCCATCAGTACTGTGGCCCTTCTGGCACCCATATGGCACAGCTTTCACTATGAGTTCCGGTAACACCTTCGACCCGAACAAGTCATTAGCCAGGATCACTTTTATCCCTGGAACAGGTATGTCAGGACACACTCCCAACATCACCTCCGCCGACAAATAATCTGACTTCAGTCTGACAGCTCACATGGGCATGTCTCACTCCGACAATAACCTATGAACCTTAATTTTCAGACAGCCAGCTAAAAGTCGATCATCCCAGACCAGGCTTTTCAGAATCAAGCTCTGATTTGCTCCTGTATCTCTGAGGATACTAACTTCAAATTCTGGTTGGTCTCCTATGCGGACCCAACCTGTACATGTGAACGAACCATACCTCTCGTTCACTAAGTTCACTCTCTGTGGCCTGTCCTTTGTTAAACTCTCACGTGAGTTGCGGGTGTCCCACATTGTCAGGGGTCACATCTCTCTTACCATGTCTTCAATCTTTCATCATGTAACCCAGTCCATTACATTTATAGGAAAATAATGCAATACGTTGTTCTTCTCAGTCCAGTAATCCTAGCATTCCTCCAAAGACAACTGGATATATGCCTCTCTGGCAGCACTGGCCAGTCGTAACTTAATCAATTGGGTCCACTCCTCCTGTGGCCACTGTTTGATGTTGATTACCTCCTCAAAGTGTTCAAAGAAGCTCTCGGACTACTCTGGCACAAACAGTTGAATGTCTTTTTCCATAACTATTATCCAGTGGGTGTGACACGTGTGATGTGCTCTCTGGCAACCCACGTTCAATACTATGCTCTGTCACAACTCTATTTGTTTCTATCTCCATTCGTTTTGTTTTCTCTTTTTCTTGCTCCACTTTGATTTTCTCTTTTTCTACCTCTAGTTTAGTTTTCTCTTTTCCTTCTCTACCTCAAGTTTACTTTTCTCTTTTTCTGCTTCATTTTTCATCTGCAGTTCTAGTCTCAACATCTCTAGTTGGAACTGCCTCCCTTTGTCCTCACGTTGCATCTGGAGTTCTAGCTGAATCCTTTCCCAGCTCCTTTTCTGGCTACTCCTGCTACTGAAGCCACTCCTACTACTCCTATTTGATCCTTGGGATCTCAGTTCATCATATCCATCATCATCCTTTTCATCTTCATCTCCTTTCTGAGCTCCCTACTCTACCGCTTCACTCCTAGCTCTCAACTGTCTAAGGATCTAATACTTCATTCCTGCCACTGTAGATGACATCACCTTAATGCCACATTTCTCTACAATCTGCCTTAACTGCTCTTTGATGCTTGGTGCAACCTTCCAAATCTTCAGGATTGCCTGACTCAACAAATGTTTGCACCTTCTCCATCTTGTCCTGTGGGGTTTTCCAAAAGAGAAAGAGATATTCTTTCTGTGGTCACATGGGCTACCTATTGCTGCTAAGGTGTATCAGTCTACTCTCCTGGACTCAAACTATGGGTGCGACAATTAGCTCCCAGAAAGACCCCCAATTCTGTTGAATGGGATGCTGGGGATTTCTACCATAAAGAGCTGGTTGTTGTGCCAGACTGTTACTTGCATACAGGCGAACAGAGACCCCAACCACTCCCTGATAAAAATACAGCCGAACTCGGCAACTACACTTACGCTACTGTCATTCGACCAACAATGGACACTAGAGTGCTTGCAATTACCTGGAAGTTCACTCTGTACACTCCTTGATCCTGGCGAGGGGTTCAGCATTACTTTTATTTAGGGATTCGGCTCCAAAACTGACTTCGTTGTCTTGAGTACACACACCCTACCCTCTCTCTCTCTCTCTCTCGTTCTGGGAAACCTCCCCAGGACAAGAACAAAGACCAAATGTTAACAAACATTTAATACATAAAAACATACACAACAATCTATATATAAAAATGTAATTGTTCATTTGTTCAAAATCGCTAATCTCCGATAGTTCTTCACCGATTGCTTTGAAATTTACACACAACATTCCGGTTGCATTCGAGTGGGTTTTTATATACATACTATATAGATGTCACGTTTGTGACGAGAAAAAACATGCTTTTCTGAAAAACTATGTTATCATATGTTTTTCATGTGAGGGAAATCTTTGAAACCTCTTTACCGATTGCTTTTAAATTTTGACACAACGTTCAATTCGAATAAACACATGTTTTTATATATCTACTAAATAGATGCCACAGCAGTGAAAGGTAAAAACATTTTTTTTTTAAACAGCTCCATCTGTTGCACGTAAGAGTAACACATGCTATACTAAATATGTTACAATTATTTTTCAATGATTTCCGATTGCATTGATAAATTAAAATTTCACACATTTCGATTTTTTTCACTTTGATTTAATTATTTTGTGTGACATTGCATTGGAATTGAGCTGTTTTATTTACTGTTCCGTTCATTTTGTGAGTATAAGTATAGATACCACACCTGTGACAGGTAAAACCATGTTTTTTTGGAAAAAAAGCCCATCTGTTGCACGTAAGAGCAACACACACTATACTAAATATGTTACGATTACATTTCAATGTTTCCGATTGCATTAATATATTGAATTTTCATAGACTTCGATATATTTTCATTTTGATTTAATTATTTTGTGTAACATTGCATTGGAATTGAGGTGTGTTGTTTACCATACCGTTCATTTTGTGCGTATAGTTTTTTGTTTATTTTTTCATTGTTTTTTATTTTGTTTTTTAACTGTACTTAGCTTGCCTTGCTGCATCCCTTCGTGCTTATGAAAGGATGCTTAGATTGCATCAGTGAAGAGGAAAAGCAGATTGGTATCGAACTCCGCACCCCTCTAAGCCAAAAGTCATGCCCATTAAAATAGTGAAGCCCAACAACTAACTCAAAGTGCATAGCCAGCAAATTGAATTGGTGGACACTTATCAGTATCTAGGAATAATTCTGGACACACATCAATTTTAATGCTGAGGTAGCTTACATGAGAGAGAGAACTGCGGGCAGGACGGCAATCCTCAGGTCCGTAACAAACAAGTCCGTAACAAGTCCGTAACAAACTACAATTAAAAAGCATTATACTTGATTGAGGAGGATATCATCCACACTCAAACTACACTTGTTCCCCACCATTGGAGGAGCGTACCATCAAAATAGTAATAGAAGGTATTCCGACGGAAAATGCTGCCTATGATCCAACAATCCTGAGGCGCATCACAGAAAAGTAAGTAAGTAAGTAATTATCAAAAGAAGGCACCAAACCGGGAAGGCTATGTAGCACCATCAAATGCGCAGAATAATCAAAGGGCGCTAAATATCACCAAGGATGCCAATACGAGAACAAAAACGCATAAGGCGAACGTTATCAAAAGTATCCGAGTCACCAAGAATTCCATTGTGGGACAAGTGACTGCGAGGGGCGGTCGGAAAGCAAGACACACGCTCGTCCTGGAAGTCAGGACATTCAAGAAGGACATGCACGACCGTAAGAGGAACAATGCAACTAAGACAATAAGGAGCAGGGCGGCGCTCCATCAAGTGACCATGGGTTAAGCGAGTATGGCCAATACGCATCCTCGCCAGAGCTGTTTCCCATCGCCGGTTACGGTGGTAGGAGGACGGCCACGAGGAAACACAACATTTAAAAGTACGTAGTTTGTTACCAGTAACAGACGACCAAGAAGCCTGCCAACGGGAAAGGACGGAGGAATGGATAACCGGGTAAAAGTCGGAATATGGAATACCTTTACGAGAGATGGGACAAGAGCTGACAGCTTCCTTGGCGGCAGCATCCGCACGCTCATTTAAAGACACACCAATATGGCTGGGAACCCAACAAAACTCAACCGACTTAAATTTACTGTGAACAAGAAACAGCCAATGCTGGATCTCGACAACTACTGGATGAACAGGATTAAAGGACCCGAGAGCCATGAGGGCACTACGAGAGTCAACAACAACTACAAAGGAAGACTGACAACGAGAAAGCAGGAGACGAAGAGCATAGAGAATAGCATAAAGTTCCGCTGTAAAGATGCTAGTCTCCGGAGGTAAGCGACACATATAAGTGCGATCAGGAAAAACAACAGAGTAGCCAACACCGTCCGCAGACTTAGACCCATCGGTGAAGACAGAAATGGAGCGGGAGTGAGAAGAAAAGTGCTCAAGGAAAAGGCGTTTTAGAACCGTAGGAGGGGTAAAAGCTTTAGTGATACGGGTCAAGGAAGTACAAAATCGCGGAAGAGGGACTCTCCATGGGGGCAAAGAAGGAACAACACGAGGAGAAACAATAGAAATACGAACGGAAAGAGAATCCTGGAGGCGAGATAACCGGACAGAAAGAGGGAGGTGGTGAAGAGGAACAGGAACCGCAGGAGGGGTAAAAGTTAAAGCACGACAGAGGCGAGAGGAAGGATATTGTAAGGACCGCGCAAGATAGCGAAGACAGTAGCGATCACGGCGGTCTTGGAGAGACAGGAAGCCGGTGTCAACATACAAGTTAAGGACGGGAGTCGAACGAAAGGCACCAGAACTGAGGCGCAACCCAGTATGGTGCAAAGCATCAAGACGGCGAAGAGTAGAAGAAGAAGCAGACGAGTAAGCATGGCAACCATAATTGAGCTTAGACAGGACGAGAGAGGAATGTAAAGCAAGGAGAGTGCGCCTATCTGCCCCCCAAGAAGTATGGGACAAGACCTGAAGGAGGGTAAGGGCCTTAGAGCACTCAACACGGAGGTAAGAGATATGGGGAGACCAAGTCAAACGAGTGTCAAGGAATAACCCCAAAAGCTTCGCGGAATCTTTGTATTCAAGGGGATGACCATAAAGTGACAAAGAGGGACGAAGAACGACCTGTTTCCGAGTAAAAGTCGTGACACAAGTCTTAGAAGTAGAGAACTTGAAGCCATGATCGGTGGCCCAAGACGACACGGCATCAATTGCAAGCTGAAGCCGATGCTGAAGGAGAGGCGAATCATCACCCTGACAGCAAAGGGTAAGATCATCGACATAGAGAGCGGAGAAGACACCAGAAGGAAGAGAGGAAAGAAGACCATTGAGGGCAACCAGAAAAAGAGTAGTGCTCAGAACACTACCCTGGGGCACACCTTCGTATTGCTGAAAAGGGGCAGAGAGAGCGGTACCAAGGCGCACCCGAAAGGAACGACGAGAGAGGAAGCTGCGGAGAAAGAGAGGGAGATGACCACGAAGGCCAAAAGAATGAAGTTGAGATAGAATATGATATCGCCAAGTGGTGTCGTAAGCCTTTTCCAGGTCAAAAAGGACAGCAACAACGGAGGTCTTCACAGCAAAAGCAGTACGAATATAGACCTCCAAGTTCACCAGGACATATGTCGTGCTGCGGCACTTGCGGAAACCAAATTGAGAAGGGGAGAGGAGGTGATGGTGTTCCAGGAACCACATCAGACGAACATTAACCATACGTTTAAAGAGTTTGCAGACACAACTTGTGAGAGCAATAGGGCGAAAGTCTTTAGGGGAAGTACCCAGAGATCCCGGTTTGCGAACAGGGAGGACGACGGCATCGAGCCAGTCCTCAGGGACTGACGACGACTCCTAGATCCGATTATACAGACTCAGTAAATACTGAGACGTGCTCGGAGGGAGATGGCGAAGCATCTCATAATGAACACCATCGGAGTCCGCCGCCGTAGAACCGCAGATGGCCAGGGCAGAACGAAGTTCAGAGAGAGAGAATGGATCATTATAGGGAAGCTGAAGACGAGTGCAGAAATCTAAAGGACGAGACTCAAGGACAGGTTTACGAAGAAGGAAAGATTGGGGAAGATGAAGACCAGAGCTAACAGAAGAAAAGTGGGAACTCAGTACGGAAGCGACCTGCAACGGGTCCGCCACAAGAGTATCATGGAGGTGAAGGACCGGTGAAACATCGGGAACGAACTTACCCGCTATCTTGCGGATACGCTTCCAGATCTGGGCCAGAGGAGTTTCAGACGTAATTGTTGAGACATAAGATGCCCAACATTCACGTTTATCCGTACGGATGGCCCTACGGGCCACCGCACTCGCTTTCCGAAAGAAAGGAAAAGAATCGGTCGTCTGCCTACGGCGGTGCCTCTTCCAGGCTGCACGCTTACAGCTGACAGCCCGAGCACAGTCCGCATTCCACCAGGGAACGCACTTCCATGGACCCCGAGAGGAAGAGCGAGGAATAGAGCGGAGGGCAGCGTTGAAGACAGTGTCATGAAAAAGGAGGAGAGCGCGAGAGAGAGGCAGAAGGGAGAGGTCAGAGAGAGCAGCACTGAGGGAAAATAGGGGCCAGTCCGCCTTAGCAAACTGCCACCTAGGGAGAGAGAGGGGAGGGCGAAAAGAGAAAAAGGAAACAAGGATGGGAAAATGATCACTTCCATGGAGGTCATCAAGAACCTGCCACGTGAAATCTAAGTTAAGAGTAGAAGAGTAGAGAGAAAGATCAAGACAAGAAAGGGTGCGAGTCCGAGAGTCCAAATGAGTGGGCTCACCAGAATTCAGAAGAGACAGGGAAGAAGAGAGGAGAAACGGCTCAAGAAGGCGACCCCGGGTATTCGTCAGAACGTCACCTCAAAAAGAATGACGACAATTGAAGTCACCCAGCAGGAGCACAGGCTCCGGCAAGGAGTCTAGGAGGTGTTTCAAATCAGAAAGAGAAAGCGGGACACTCGGGGGGAGATAAATGGAACAAACTGTGTACCATTTCCCCACAAAGATACGAGCAGCAGAACAATGGAGAGGCGAAGGAAAAATTAAAAAACAAAGGGAAGATCAGCACGAATCAAGAGAGCAGAAGAATTAGAAGCCCCAGCAACGGCTGGGGGGGGGGGGGGGGAGAGAAAGGAATAGCCACGAAAACGACCAGGACGAGCACCAAGCATCGGTTCCTGGAGACAGACACAAAGGGGCGAAAACCTCAAAATCAGAAGTTGGAGATCGAGGAAATTGGCGTAATAACCTCGAACGTTCCATTGAAGAATGGACAACAACGAGAAGAGAAAGGACAAAAACAGAGAACAAGGAAGAAACAAAGGCGAAAGAGCAACATAGCACGTTAAAGAATATCAGGGTCGGGATCAGGGTCAGCAAAGTCAGGGTTAAGGGGCATGGGTAAACTGAGCAAAGACGGAGGGAAGGAAACGGGAGAACAGATCAGAGGTGGGCGTGCGGGCTCCGGAGGAGGAGGAGGAGGAGGAAGAGGAGGAGACAACGGAGAGAAGCAGTCAAGGACAACAGCAGGAAGAGGGGGGGTAGAGAGAGGGGAGCGCACCTCAGCAAGGGCAGCAACCGAGAGGGAAGCGGGGGCTAAAGAAACCTCCATAGCAGGAACAGGGGGCGCAACTACCGAAATGGGAGGGGAAGGAGCGAGAGAGGCAGAAGTAGGGGCCGAGGAAGAAAGCGAAACCTTCTTACCCGCCGGGGATGAGGAAGGAGAGGAGCCAGGCTTACGCTTCTGACTTAAAGAGACAGGTGTCCCAGCAACCACGTACTGGGCAACGGATTCTAGCGTCTCAACAGGAGAAGCTGAACGAGAGCACACATGACGGCCGTTTGGAGAGCGATGGACATCAGCCCGCACCAACAGGCGGCGGGGAGAGTCAAGAGACGGAGGGGAAGGATGGGAAGGATGATCGGAGGGAGACGAGGAAGAAGACACAGGAGACAAGACAAACCGGGTAGAAAGAAGGGGAACCCCAGACAGAGGACCAGGAGGTGGATCCTTCGGGAGAGAACCCAAAGGAACAGAGGAGGAGGCAGTGGGCGTATCAGGGTCCAAGGCCCGGAAACGGTTGTGAGTCTGAGGAAGGTGGGAAGGACGAGGAGAGGAAGAGCGCAACACGCGAGCATAAGAGACATTAGCATAAGGCGGGAGCCGGGGAACCTGGCGCCTCACCTCAGGAAAAGATAAACGCTCCCGGTGCTTCAAGTTGAGGACGGCTGTCTCAAGCTTGTAATGGACACACGCACGGGGGAAGGTAGGATGGGCCTCACCGCAGTTGAGGCAACGAGCCTGGGGAGAAGTGCATTCCGACTTAGAGTGACCTTCCCCACCACACAGAGGACAGAGAGAGACAGTCCCGGAGCAGCAGAGGGCACCATGCCCAAACCTCCAGCACTTGTTACAGAGCCGAGGAGAAGGAATGTACTCCTGGACAGAGCACCTGGTACCAGCAAGAATGACAGAGGGTGGAAAGGTCCTACCATCAAAGGTAATCTTCACAACCCGGAGGGGTTGACGGCAACTATCACGAGGGGGTCGAGTAAACGTGTCCACCTGGAGAATAGAATGGCCCTGGGCAGCAAGGATATGTCGAATATCGTCGTGGCAGTCGCGCAAGTCCCGAACACTGGTCGCAACATGGGGCGGGAGCAGAATAGTGCCAACACTGGCATTCAACTGAGCGTTCTTCGAGACTCGAACAGGGGTCTCGCCAAGGCAGGATAAGGCAGCCAAGCAGGAAGCAGCATCCTGAGAAGGAGCAGCAACGACACGTGTACCGAGACGAGTGGGGTTGAAAGTAATGGAGGCATCCACGGAATCAACGAGATGTCAATGGAGGGAGAAATCGTCAGGAGGCGCAGAATCAAGAGGGAGGAGATCCAAATATTTAGCCCCACGAAGCGGGGTCAAACAAGGCTTGATAGGTATCAGAACAGGAAGGAAGCGAGCGAGGGCAGCCGTGACGAGGACGGCGGTGAGAACCCCCAGAGAGAGAGGGGGGGTAAAAGGCTCAGTAGTTACAACTAGAGATGGAGCCGCGCCAGGGGACGAGGTAGTCACCACTGGGGGCTTGGAGCTCGACCCAACCAAAGAGGTGGGAGGGGAGCCAGGGGAAGGAGTCAGAGAGGCCAAAGGAGAAACAAGGTCGGGGCCCAATGCAGCAGAGGCTACAGAGCCCGATCTTCCAACACGGACTGACTCGGGGGCTTGGTCGCCCACCCCAGGAGCCAGAGAAGGTAAAGCAGAAACAGTCAAAACAGGGGTTATCATCATGACGAAAAGGAAAATTCATTCTCGAATGTGCCCCCACACCCACCATGGAGCCACAATTAGAGGCAGGACACCCAACAAGAAGCTATCGCCGATCATGCCGGGGACTCCTAGGGGTGCGTCGTGAGTATACGCCCCACAAACGCCACCTTAAGAACCGACAGTCCTTCGAGATCGGGTTCAGTGACGAAAGGGGGATTGACAATAAAAGGTTCCCCTCGCTCTCGACGTCGGGTACTACAGTTCTACGGGTGAAAGAGTATGCCTCCTCAAGCACCCGGGCGTCAAAATAGAAGAAGCCCAAGGGAAGAACCAGAACAAGCAAAAGGTCGGCAGGAAACGGCAAGCAGATAGGAGAAGAGGGGGGAGAAAAACGAAACAGAAGGAAAAGGAAAAGGTGCCCAGCAGAATTGGAGAGGACGGCAGCAGGAGCACAAGGCTAGAAAAGGACAGAGGACTGTCCCAAGGAGCATCACACTCCGGCAGCCGCCCACTAAGCCCCCTTCACGGCAACAACGAGCTGAGCGGGGAGGGGGGTCACAGAAAAGTAATTTAGCACTTTTGTAGTAGCAGGAGCCACCCACATCTTCACAGACGGATCGGGCAATGGACACCTAGCAAACAGGACACCTAGGGGAGAACCCATGGCGACCCCATCTACTTGCTTATACATACTTAAACATGTTGAAAGCCTCGTTGGACGTAGAATCACTGTTTACCAACATACCTGTGGATGAAGCAATCGGGATGATAGCGGACAGAGTGTATCGTGATCCAGCTTGTACCCTTGTACCCTAGAGGCACCCTTCTTGAGCCCTGATGGACACATGTATAAGCAAGTAGATGGGGTCGCCATGGGTTCGCCCCTAGGTGTCCTGTTTGCGAACTTCTACATGGGTACCATCGAACAGAAGGTCTTAGTCGACATGAACTTGAAACCTTTGAAGAAGTGTGGCACTGGAGCGGTAAGGGAGTGTGGCACCGGGGCGGTAAACGAGTGTGGCACTGGGGCAGTCAGAGAGTGTGGCACTAGGGCGGTGAGGGATTGAGGCACTGGGGCGGTGAGGGAGTGTGGCACTGGGGCGGTGAAGGAGTGTGGAACTGGGGCGGTGAGAGAGTGTGGCACTGGGGCGGTGAAGGAGTGTGGAACTGGGGCGGTGAGAGAGTGTGGAACTGGGGCGGTGAGGGAGTGTGGCACTGGGGCGGTGAGGGAGTGTGTCACTGGGGCGGTGAGGGAGTGTGTCACTGGGGCAGTGAGGGAGTGTGGCACTGGGGCAGTGAGGGAGTGTGGCACTGGGGCAGTGAGGGAGTGTGGCTCTGGTGCGGTGAGGGAGTGTGGCACTGGGGCGGTAAAGGAGTGTGGCACTGGGGCGGTGTGAGGGTGTGGCACTGCGGCGGTGAGGGAGTGTGGCACTGGGGCGGTGAGGGAGTGTGTCAGTAGGGCAGTGAGGGAGTGTGGCACTGGAGCGGTGAGGGAGTGGCACTGAGGAGGTGAAGGAGAGTGCCACTGGGGCGGGGAGGGAGTGGCATTAGGGTTTGTGAGGGATTTAAGCACTGAGGCAGTGAGGGACTGGCACTGGGGCGGTGAGGGATTGTCACTGTAACGGTGAGGGATTGTCACTGGAGCGGTGAGGGAGTGTGGCACTGGGGCAGTGAAGAGTGGCACTGGGGCGGTGTGGGATTTTGGTATTGGTGTGGTGAGGGAGTGTGACACTGGGGCAGTGAGTGAGTATGGCACTAGGTCGGTGAGGGAGTGTGGTATTGGGGTGGTGAGGGAGTGTGACACTGGGGCGGTGAGAGAGTAGCACTGGGGCGGTGAGGGATTTCGGCACTGGGGCGGTGAGGGAGTGTGGCACTATGGCAGTGAGGGAGTGTGGCACTGGGGCGGCGAGGGAGTGTGGTATTGGGGTGGTGAGGGAGTGTGACACTGGGGCAGTGAGTGAGTATGGCACTGAGGTGGTGAGGGAGTGGCACTGAGGTGGTGAGGGAGTGTGGCACTGGGGCGGTGAGGGTGTGGCACTGGGGCGGTGAGGGGTTTCGGCACTGGGGCGGTGAGAGAGTGTGGCACTCTGGCGGTGAGGGAGTGTGGTATTGGGACGGTGAGGGAGTGTGGCACTGGGGCGGTGAGGAAGTGTGGCACTGGGGCCGTGTGGGTGTGTGGCACTGGAACGCTGTGGAAGAGTGGCAATGGGGGATAAAGGGAGTGGCACTGGAGCGGTGTGGAAGAGTGGCAATGGGGCATAGAAGGAGTGGCACTGGAGCGGTGAGGGAGTGGCGCTTGGGCAATGAGGGAGTGGCACTGGGACGGTGAGGGAGTGGCACTGGGGCGGTTAGGGATTTTGGCACTGGGACAGTAAGGGAGTGTGGCACTGGGGTGGGGAGGGTGTGTGGCACTAAGGCGGTGAGGGAGTGGCACTGGGTCGGTGAGGGAGTTTGGAACTGGGGCGTTGAGGTAGTGGCACTGAGGCGGTGAGAGATTGTAGCTTTGGAGCGGTGAGGGATTTTGGCACTGGGTCAGTGAGGGAGTGTGGCACTTGGGTGGTGAGGGAGTATGGCATTTGAGCGGTAAGGGAGTGAGGCACTGGCGCGTTGAGAGAGTGTGGCACTGGGGCGGTGTGGGAGTTGCACTGGGGCGGTGAGGGATTTTGGTATTGGGGTGATGAGGGAGTGTGACACAGGGGCAGTGAGTGAGTATGGCACTGGGGCGGTGAAGAGTGGCACTGGGGCGGTGAAGAGTGGCACTGGGGCGGTGTGGGAGTTGTACTCGGGCGGTGAGGGATTTTGGTATTGGGGTGGTGAGGGAGTGGCACTGGGGCGGTGAAGGAGTGGCACTGGGGCGGTGAGGGGGTGTGGCACTAGGGCAGTGAAAGAGTGTGGCAGTGGGGCGGCGAGGGAGTGTGGTATTGGGGTGGTGAGGGAGTGTGACACTGGGGCAGTGAGTATGGCACTGAGGTCGTGAAGGAGTGGCACTGGGGCGGTGAGGGAGTGGCACTGGGGCGGTGAGGGGTTTCGGCACTGGGGCGGTGAGGGAGTGTGGCACTAGGCCGTAAGGGAGTGTGGCACTGGGGCGGTGAGGGAGTGTGGTATTGGGACGGTGAGGGAGTGTGGCACTGGGGCAGTGAGGAAGTGTGGCACTGTGGCCGTGTGGGTGTGTGGCACTGGAACGGTGTGGAAGTGGGGAAATGGGTCATAGAGGGAGTGGCACTGGAGCGGTGAGGGAGTCGCACTTGGGCGGTGAGGGAGTGGCACTGGAACGGTGAGGGAGTGGCACTGGGGCGGTGAGGGATTTTGGAACTGGCGAGGTGAGGGAGTGTGGCACTGGGGCGGTGAGGGAGTGTGGCACTGGGGAGGTGAGGGAGTGGAACTGGGGCGGTGTGGGAGAGGCACTGGGGCGGTGAGGGAGAGTGGCACTGGGGCGGTGAGGGAGTGTGGCACTGGGGTGGTGAGGGAGTATGGCACTGGGGTCGTGAGGAAGTGGCCCTGGGGTGGTGAGTTAGTGGTACTGGAGCGGTTAGGGATTTTGGCACTTGGGCGGTGAGGGAGTGTGGCACTGGGGCGGTGAGTTATTGTGGCACTGGGGCGGTGAGGGAGTGTGGCACTGGGGCGGTGAAGGAGTGTGGCACTGGGGTTGTGAGGGAGAGGCACTGGGGCCGTGAGGGAGTGTGGTATTAGGAAGGTTAGGGAGTGTGGCACTGGTGTGGTGAGAGAGTTGCACTATGGCAATGAGTGATTTTGGTATTGGGGTGGTGAGGGAGTGGCACTGGGGTCGTGTGGGTGTGTGGCACTGGAGCGGTGTGGAAGAGTGGCAATGGGGCATAGAGGGAGTGGCACTGGGGCGGTGAGGGAGTGGCACTGGGGCGGTGAGGGATTTTGGAACTGGCGAGGTGAGGGAGTGTGGCACTGGGGTCGTGAGGAAGTGGCACTAGGGCGGTGAGTTAGTGGCACTGGGGCGGTTAGGGATTTTGGCACTGGGGCGGTAAGGGAGTGTGGCACTGGGGCAGTGAGGGAGTGTGGCACTGGGCTAGTGAGGGATTTTGGAACTGCCGAGGTGAGGAAGTGTGGCACTGGGGCGGTGAGGGAGTGTGATACTGGGGAGGTGAGGGAGAGGCACTGGGGCCGTGATGGAGTGTGGTATTAGGAAGGTTAGGTAGTGTGGCACGGGTGTGGTGAGAGAGTTGCACTGGGGTGGTGAGGGATTTTGGTATTGGGGTGGTGAGGGAGTGGCACTGGGGCGGTGAGGGAGTGGCACTGGGGCGGTAAGGGAGTGTGGCACTAGGGCAGTGAGGGAGTGTGGCACTGGGGCGGTGATTGAGTGTGGCACTGGGGCAGTGAGGGATTTTGGCATTAGGGCAGTGAGGGAGTTTGGCCCTGGGGCAGTGAGGGAGTGTGGCACTGGGGCGGTGAGGGAGTGTGGCATTGGGACGGTGGGGGAGTATGGCACTGGAGCGGTGAGGGAATAGCACTGGGGAGGTGAGGGGGTGTGGCACTGGGGTGGTGAGCGATTTAGGCACTGGGGCGGTGTTACGACCCTATTGGGTCGCAACTGGGTTCTTCTCTGATGTTATTAGAGTTTGGGTATCCGGCCCCAAGTTAGTAGTGGCTTTCAAGGGGTGTGTTCCATAACGCAAGTTAAATTAAAGGGGAAGGGATACAAATGCACTGCTTTATATATATATATTTCTACCACCACCATAAATAAATATCTCACAGTCACACGCGGGGGCTATAACTACACTTATGTACAATAACTTGTCTTCCTCCAAAGACTCAGGATGTTCCACGGTGCTCACGATGAGTAGCCCTGGTTCTCTTCTTTGTGGCCCACAATGAATCTTCTGATTCTCTCGGCGAATCTACCCTGGCCACAGGCCAGCCAAATCAGAGTCCCACTGGGTGCGCCGTCGTGGAGGCCTTCAACCACAATACAGCCTGTAGCTGGCAGGTTCCGATCAGCTCCGCTGTGTAGGCCACTCCACAACCGATACTAGGGTTGCGAGCCCTAGGCAGGAGCCTTGTGTGATTCCGCAGATCACTCTCCTCTCTCTCTCCGCACCACAGTGGCTAGTCTCTTCAACCAGCCAGCCCCCAGATAAGACGATTCCTGGTACTGTCACGTCACACGCAGGCTAACACTCTCAGCAGTGTTCTTCCGGGGGTGACTCACAGCTTCTTCAGAGCAAACTCTTGGAGAGACTTTGGCTGCCTTGGGTAGACTGCCCCATCGTCCAATACAGCAGTCCCAGGTCGACTCTGTAATCAGACACGTCATTAGTATTAGGGACACTCTAGGGCACCTCACTTACAGGCTTAGACACAAACGTCCACCTATCCACTCCATAGTTGGCATTGCTGTCTAAGCGCCACCTCACCAGAGGTCAGCAGCGGCTATGTTACGAGCTGATTAAGACGGGAATCCAGCCCCTGTGGCCGGTATATCCCGTCCTCACTAGATGGCGTCGTCCATTTGGAGGGGGTTTCGGGAGCGGACTCACAGATGGCGTTGTCGTCACTGCTCCGTGCTACGACGCTAGACTCGGGTCTGTAACAGGCGGTGAGGGAGTGTTGCACTGGGGCGGTGAGGAATTTTGGCACTGGGGCGGTGAGGGAGTGTGACACTGGGGTGGTGAGGGAGTGTGGCACTGGGGCGGTGAGGGAGTGTGTCACTGAGGCGGTGGGGGAGTGTGTCACTGAGGCGGTGGGGGAGTGGCACTGGGGCGGTGAGAGAGTGTGGCTTTGGAGCGGTGAGGGATTTTGGCACAGGGGCGGTGAGGGAGTGTATCACTAGGGCGTTGAGGGAGTGTATCACTAGGGCGGTGAGGGAGTGGCACTGGAGCGGTTAGGGAGTGTGGCACTGGGGCGGTGAGAGAGTGTGGCACTGGGGCGGTGAGAGAGTGTGGCACTGGGGCAGCGAGGGAGTATGGCACTGGGGTGGTGAGGGAGTGGCACTGGGGAGGTGAGGGACTGTGGCACTGGAGCGGTGAGGGAGTGGCACTGGGGCAGTGAGGGAGTGTCACTTGGGCGATGTGGGAGTGGCACTGAGCCGGTGAGGGATTTTGGCACTGGGGCGGTGAGGAGGTGTGGCACGCGGGCGGTGTTGAAGTGTGGCAGTGGGACAGTGAGGGAGTGTGGCACTCGGGCGGTGAGGGAGTGTGGCACTGGGGCGGTGTGAGAGTGGCACTGGGTTGGTGAGCGAGTGTGGCACTCGGGCGGTGTTGAAGTGTGGCACTGGGGCAGTGAGGGAGTGGCACTGGGGCAGTGAGAATGTGTGGCACTCGGGCAGTGAGGGAGTGTGGCACTGGGGCAGTGTGAGAGTGGCACTGGGATTGTGAGCGAGTGTGGCACTGGGGCGGTGAGTGAGTGGCACAGGGGTGGTGAGGGAGTGGCACTGGGGCAGTGAGGGATTTTGGCACTTGGGCGGTGAGAGAGTGTGGCACTGGGACGGTAAGGGAGTGTGGCACTAGGGCGGTGAGGTATTTTGGCACTGGGGGGTGAGGGAGTTTGATACTGGGGTGGTGAGGGAGTGTGGCATTGGGGCGGTGAGGGAGTGTGGCACAGGGGCGGTGAAGGAGTGTGGCACTTGGGCGGTGAGGGATTGCTGCATAGGAGCGGTGAGGGAGTGGCACTGGTTCGGTATGGAAGTGTGGCACTGGGGCAGTGAGGGAGTGCTGCACTGGAGCGGTGAGGGTGTGGCACTGGTTCGGTATGGAAGTGTGGCACTGGGGCAGTGAGGGAGTGTGGCCCTTGGGCGGTGAGAGAGTGGCACTGGGGCGGTGAGGGAGTGTGGCACTGGGGCGGTGAGAGTGGGGCAATGGGGCGGTGAGAGAGTGGCACTGGGGCGGTGAGGGAGTGTGGCATTAGGACGATTAGGGAGTGTGGCACTGGGGCGATGAAGGAGTGTGGCACTGGGGCAGTGATGGAGTGTGGCACTGGGGCAGTGAGGGATTTTGGCATTAGGGTGGTGAGGGAGTGTGGCACTGTAACGGTGAGGGAGTGTGACACTGGGGCGGTGAGGGAGTGTTGCACTGGGGCGGTGAGGAATTTTGGCACTGGGGTGGTGAGGGAGTGTGTTGCATGAAGCAGGTGTAGGGTGAGAGCCCCCCCCCCCCAACTCCTTTTGTTATAGAATATAGATTCTGCTACTCGGAACAAATTCCAAGTAGCACGGGGTATGATTAAACCGTAATTTACCTGACACAGGAGCGGGGCAAATTTCCACCCCCTCCCACAACTTCTCCATGAACACAAATATATACAGCCCGACGACGATGGTTTGCCTCAGGCAAATGCTGCTTGAGGCTTATCAGGTGGTGATGTAGTTGTTATTGTGTCTTGAACATCGTTCATGACTCAATAACATATATTGAATCATGAACGTCATGTCAGTGGTCTGTGTCTGTGAGAACACAGACAAGTTGAAGAGCTACCAACATCGAGCTGACACTCACGACGAATTAGCACACTGGTGTTACCCCAAACTTCTTCACAGCTAAGAAACTCATAGGATGCAGAGTGAGGGAGCACAGTCTATCACACAGCCAAGACCTTTTCAGCTCTACCGACCTCAAGCTGGAACACGCACGCACGGAGAAACATGTGGAATTCCATAATAAATGGAATGCATTAGGAAGTGATGTGGTGGAGTCTTACTCCATACACAGTTTCAAATACAGGTATGATAGAGCCCAGTAGGCTCAGGAATCTGTACACCAGTTGATTGACAGTTGAAAGGCGAGACCAAAGAGACAAAGATCAACTCCCGCAAGCACAACTAGGTGAGTACAACTAGGTAAGTACGTCCTGGGTACAAATGCACTGATAGAATTACATATGGTCACTCACTGTCTCCAGGCATGGATATCATACATATCAACCCCCGATATTGTAAACCCACACGTGATCACAATGTTTAGTGCATCACACAGCTCTATTGAAGCTCTTAACCAAAGTCCTTCCACCAATGATACGTCACTTTTTCCCTGGCAATCACTTGCTCGATAATGAATCATGCCACACTGAGTCACTCGAGTTGTAAACAATGACACTGAGTCACAGGAGTCATTACACTGACTCCTGTGACTAAAGCTTGTGCTGCAGCCTGTCCTCATAAAACAAAGGTCCATTCCATGCACCCACCAAACTCCCGGTTTATGAATGAAAAAAGGTTTACGCACTATCCGTCCCCAGACCAACTCCATTTCATCCAGCTGTCGACCCCAAAGATGCATTCAACAATTTAACACTGTTAATTCAAAACAGGTATTTTCTTAGATATTAATTAGTAATTTTATATATTAGAATATGGTGCATATTTACGTACAGGTTAGGTTAGATTAGGTGTTTAGATTCTGTTGCCGATTATTTGTATTTGTAATACGTGGGTGAATTATTGACAGTGTTGTGGTTCGAACAAAAGTCGTCAGAGAAGCACTTGTTCAGGAAGTGTTCGTACGCCATCAGTTATGAGTCGTGAGTAAACAGTGTTTCATTCATAAACAGGAGGTTTGGTGGGTGCATGGAATGGACTTTGGGCTTTTAGAGGACGAGCTGTTACACACGACTCACAACTGTTGACGTACGAACACTTCTTGAACAAGTGCTTCGCTGATGACTTTAGTTAAAACCAAAACGCTGTAAATGCTTCACCTACGTACTACAAATACAAATAATCGAAAACAGAACATAAACAGCTAACCTAACCTAACCAATGCGTAAATATGCACAGTGTGCTAATATATATCAATGTTTATTTATATTTGAGAAAGTTTCAGTTTTGAATGAACAGCATGTTAAAATTGATGAATGCATCTTTGGGATGGACCGCTGGATGGAATGAACTTAATCTGAGGAAGGGTTGTCCATACACAGACGCACGTGGATCTACATTGTTTACCACACTGTCCAACACATCAGAGTTGGAGCAGGCATGTCCAGTTTCCGTCATTGGGGTTATTTGTTGTTATATCCTTCTTTAGATTTTATCATGCACACCTGAAAACCCTAATAAACAATCAAATAAATCGCTCAATCAGTCAAAAAACGGTGAAGTTTATTGTAAATACTGCAGCTCCATATCACAATTTATGATGATACTAGCAGTACCCGGCCACGCGTTGCTGTGGCTCAGAAACGCATGTGCGTTGCTGCGCCACAGCAACCTTCCTAGTCCTCCCCCACCATTCCCATCCTCCCCCTCACCCGTCTCCTCGGCATCTCAACCATTCCCATCTCCCCACCATCTGCACCACCACCTTCACCGGGATCTTCACCACCATCTTCACCACCACCTTCACCAGCATCTGCACCACCACCTTCACCACCATCTTCACCACCACCTTCACCACCACCTTCACCACATCTTCACCACCATCTTCACCACCATCTTCACCACCACCTTCACCACTATCTTCACCACCATCTTCACCACCATCTTCACCACCACCTTCACCACTATCTTCACCACCATCTTCACCACCATTTTAACCACCACCTTCACTACTATCTTCACCACCATCTTCACCACCATCTTCACCACCACCTTCACCACTATCTTCACCACCATCTTCACCACCATCTTCACCACCACCTTCACCACCATCTTCACCACCATCTTCACCACCACCTTCACCACTATCTTCACCACCATCTTCACCACCATCTTCACCACCATCTTCACCACCACCTTCACCACTATCTTCACCACCATCTTCACCACCATCTTCACCACCACCTTCACCACTATCTTCACCACCATCTTCACCACCACCTTCACCACCACCATCTTCACCACCACCTTCACCACCATCTTCACCACCATCTTTACCACCACCATCTTCACCACCACCTTCACCACCATCTTCTCCACCACCATCTTCACCACCACCACCTTCACCACCACCATCTTCACCACCATCTTCACCACCACTTTCACCACCATCTTCACCACCACCATCTTCACCACCACCTTCACCACCACCATCTTCACCACCATCTTCACCACCACCATCTTCACCACCACTTTCACCACCATCTTCACCACCACCATCTTCACCACCACCTTCACCACCATCTTCACCACCACCTCCACCACCACCTTCAACACCACCTTCACCACCACCTTCACCACCACCTCCACCACCACCTTCAACACCACCTTCACAGCCCGACTTCCAATATTCATAAATTTTAAAACCATTTCCCTTCCCCCTATCACTGATGGCTCTTAAGTCTTCTGGACAGAGCTCTCCTCCTCGCACTATATTACTGCTCCACAACTATATATATCTATGTAAATAAAAATGGAAATGGTAATTTGTTCAAAATCGCTAATCTCCGAAAGTTCTTTCACCGAAATTCTGTGAAATTTTCACACATTCCATTCGCATCCGAGCACGTTTTTATATACATGCTTTATAGGTGTCACGTCTGTGATGGGAAAAACATGTTTTTTTAAAAAAAAAAAAAAAAACTGTGTTTTTCATGTGAGGGGAAATCTTCAAAACCTCTTTACCGTCTGCTTTGAAATTTTGACACAACGTTACATTCGAATAGGCGAATGTTTTTATATACTTACTACGTTTCTCATGCCTCACATTTGACAGGAAAAATCATGCTTTTTTTGAAAAACAACGCCATCTGTTGAATGTAGGAGCAACACACACTGTAATCTCGAGAAGTTCTTCAACGATTGCTTTGAAATTTTGACACAACGATCCATTCCAATACACGTGTGTTTTTATACACCTACTATATAGATGACACACCTGTGACAGGTAAAAACATTTTTTTTTTTAAACAGCGCCATCTGTTGCATGTAGGAGTAACATTAGAAATACTAAATATGTTACAATTCCATTTCAATGTTTCCGATTGCATTGATAAATTGTATTTTTTATAGATTTCGATTTATTTTATTTTTTATTGAATTATTTTGTGCGACATTGTGTTGGAATTCAGCTGTGTTGTTTACCATACCGTTCATTTTGTAAGTATAAGTATACATGCCACATCTGTAACAGGTAAAATTATGCTTTTCTTGAAAAGCATCACCATCTGTTGCATGTAAGAGCAACACACATGCTATACTAAATATGTTTCAATTCCATTTCAATGTTTCTGATTGCGCTGATAAATTTAATTTTCATAGAAATTATATGTATGGTAAATAACACAGCTCAATTCCAATGCAATTCCCACAAAATAATGAAATCAAGATGAAAATAAATAAAAATCTATGAAAATTCAATTATCAATGCAATCAGAAACATTGAAATGGAATTAAAGATATTTAGTATAGTATGTGTGTTGCTCCTACGTGCAACAGATGCTCTGTTTTTCAAGAAAAGCAGTTTTACCTGGGACAGGTGTGGTATCCATACTTATATTTTCGAAATGAACGGTATGATAAACAACACAGCTCAATTCCAAATCAATATCACACAAAATAACTCAAGAAAAAATATAATAAATCGAAATCTATGAAAATAAAATTTATTAATGCAATCGGAAACATTGAAGAGGAATTCGTGACATATTCAGTATAGCGTGCATGTTGCTATTATGTGCAACAGATGGCGCTGTTTTTCAAAAACGCATGTTTTTACCTGTCACAGGGGTGGCATCTATATAGTAGGTATATAAAACCACGCTCCTATTCGAACGCAACGTTGTGTCAAAATTTCAAAGCAATCAGTGATGAACGTTCAAAGATTACAGCGTGTTTTGCTCTTACATCCAACTGATGGCTCTGTTTAAAAAAAAAACATGTTTTTTCCTGTCACAGTTGAGGCATGTATATAGTAGATATATAAAAAGGCGTGCTTATTCGCATGCAACGTTGTGTCAAAATTTCAAAGCAATCGGTTATTAGGTTTCAAAGATTTTCCTCACATGAAAAACACAGTTTTTCAGAAAAAGCATGTTTTTTACCGTCACAGACGTGACATCAATTAAGTATGTATATAAAAACTTGCTCGGATGCGAATGGAACGTTGTGTAAAAATTTCAAAGCAATCGGTGAAGAACTTTCGGAGATTAGCGATTTTGAACAAACGAACATTTCCATTTTTTTATATAGATTACACATATTAGCAGCCAGGGCACCCAATACTACTTCTTAATATAACTTATTTTTTAAATTCTTATCTTTAGCAATGAGCAAAATCATATAGAAATGTAAGGGTATTGTTCCAAGAGAAATTCACCAAACTGTTGGGTAACAAAGAGATTGGTAATTTTCATATGGCAATCCGTAAATCATTGATAACATGCATTGTGATCTGCAATTATTTTTAACATATAATATTACATATGATATTATAAATTTTGAAACTTGAATTTTACAATTTTGGTAATATTATTCAGAATGTGTTGTGAGACAGAATTTTCTTGCTAGATAAAACAGCAATTGATCTCCTCCTTCCTGTCAATGGGTCCTCAACAAACACCACATCGCAGCCAAGTGACACGACCTCACAGCCAAGTGACGTCCCCATCAGTGAGACAGAAGAACCAGTAAAGGAACTGATGTTGCAACTATTTGCCGGTAAGTAGATAGCAAATAGCAACATTTACAAGTTGCTATATTTGTAAACAATAGGGTTAAGGAACACCGGCTGGTCGCTCAGCTAATAGTAACAAGCATTTCATTTCGTTTCATTTCATTAAATGAGACATATTTTGCCAGCGTCAGTCTCACCTCTCTAATGGTAAATGTTACGTTTAGTCCGGAAGAGAAATAAACGTGCTCCCTTCATGCTTTATTGTAATAACAACAAGCAATGACGTCACAGGTATACGTTACATAACTTACTATTTGCAATGCTTATAAACAAAAGAGTATCATCTCAAAACATGCTATGCCTAACCTCTCTAGTACTTAATCCTACAAAATACATAATCCTAACATTCCTCCCCTTTTAATTATACTCTACCCCTACAGGTTAAGTCTATCAGGCGGTCGTATGACTTTTCCTGATTTTGTCAACTGGGGCTTCAGACCTGTTACTTCTGGGGAACCTTCTTCTGAATTACTAACTGTAGAGTCCATAGGGTTAACTGTATCCCCATACCCTCTGTTGCCCCTTGATCTGCTTCCCTGTCTCCAACAGGTGCTGCCCCTTCGTTATTAGGATGGGTATCACTAGTTGCCCCACCCTCACCTGAAAAGTTTATATAATTCCCTGTGAACCTTGGCATGAGTTGATCTGCATGTCTTTTCCAATTAATAATGTCCCCAACACTCTGCACTTTCACTGTGAAATTCCTGTGGCCCAAGACTTCCCTAATTTTCCCTTCTACCCAAGGCTTACCAATTCCAAAGTTCCTTGCATATACCGCATCCCCCTCGTTAAACAACAATCCTCTCCCTGAGTCAACTGATTGGCCAAGCTATTTACCAATTTCTCTTTATCAGGAAAGTTTTTACTACTTCTATGTGCACTTTAAAGTGTCTATTAAACTGTAATTCAGAAGGAGATTTACCAGTGGTAGAATGAACAATTTTTCTTTGATTATACAAAAATCTACAAAGCTTTGTATTAATAGTACCTTCTGTAAACCGCTTTAACCCTTCTTTCAAGGATCTCACAGCTCTCCCAACCAGACCATTTCAAAAAGAATTATACTGGGCATGTGTTACATGTTTAATACAATTATTTAAAAAAAAATCTCCATTTCCCCAGAAACAAAATAAAGAACAGTACCTGAGACCACCAAATCTGGCAATCTAAAATTACAAAATGTTTTCCTTAGCAGTTCACAAGTTACAGATGATGTGGTGGAATTACACACATGAACATCCAGAAATTTTGTGTATGAGTCCACCACCACCAGGTAATATTTATTATCCATAGGTCCAGCATAATATATATGAAGTCTAGACCAGGGGTTTCCCAGTGCATGGCCAGGAAAGTACTAGGGGTTGGGATTTCTGATATTTCTTAAAGCAAATGTGTAAATAATTAGTTACTTCAGCAATATTCTGGTCCATTTTTGGACACCAAACCCAACTTCTAGCTTCTGCTTTCAAAGCATTCATGCCATTATGGCCTACATGCAGCTGTTCCAAAATCTTACATCTTAGTTCCCCAGGAAAAACCACTCTATCAGTATTGGAGTTTAGCTCAGTCAACATACAAGGAGATTAACTAATGCCAATCGCTTTCTACACATCTTGCCTCCATGTTGGGTACTGAGATGGAGGATCGGACAACACAGGAACTGGCTACTCCCCACGGCAATATTGATGTGGACACAGACTCGGAAAGCAGCCAGTCAGTAGAGGAGAGTTATTTTCAGGAAGTGTTGACCAGGTGACAGAGCAAACGGAGAAGACAGGATGTAAGGCGTAGTGTTGACAGTGATAGTGTAACTACCGGAAACGACACGAGAATGAAAAACAACCCCAGAGACTGATCAAACTGGTGTCAATAAAAGGACAGAACAATGTGAAGGAGGTGACGGTAGCGGAGGTGGAGACTTTTCTTCCCTACTTTATGCACACTGGCCTACCACCAGAAGCTGCTGTGGGCAGTCAACCTGGGAAGAGAGCACCGCAAATTCGAGCCACTGCAGAAAGAAGGTGTGAACAGACCTTACATAACGGTAAGTTTTATGGAGGCAGATATGTTTCTGACTTAGCAAAGATATAGTGGAATTGTCATGAAAATACCAGAGGAGAACGAGAAATGGGCGAAAGTGATTATCTACAAATACCTTCATATACTATACCCCGAATTAATCCTCGACGACCAACGATTTGTGTGGGCCAAGCGTCACCTTATTAAGGATGAAGCTAGGAATCAGGTTGTGGCTCTAGTGGGAGGTGAAGTTCCCGAGAGAGTGTTCATCACCAGAGCTGGCTACAGGCATGTAGCAAAGTATGTGGAACAGCACATAATATGTCTGAAATGCTGCAGATGGGGACATAAATCCTGGAGCTGTCAACATGATCCACGATGTCGTTTCTGCGGAAAGTCTCACCTTTCTAATGTGTGTAGAAACAAACTTAAGCTGGGTGAGAAAATAGTTACCAGATGCTGCAAATGTGGAGGTGTTCACAACGCCAGCTCGGCAGTGTGTAGCAAGAGGTCGAGTATGGATGTTCCCCTGCCGGTGAATGTTACAGAGCAGGCAAGAGCTCTTACCCAGACACCGGGAGCACAGTAGAAAAGCCAGCACCAAACAGCTCCAGTGAGTCGGTCGAATGCGTGGGTAAAGAAGTCACCTTTACTTCGTCAGGCTCAAGCAACAAGCAGCCACGCCAACACTCAGGACTCCAGCAGTGACAGTGTAACGGTGAGAGAAGTGGTTACTGTGGCTCAGGAAGATGGCCATAATGGTATGGTCAAGGAGGTGTGGGCTGAAATGAGGAAAGTTTGTGAGTTCCTCCGAAATCTTGGGCAGAAAATCGAGTCTAATGAGGCAAAATTAAACATTCAGGTGAAGGTAAAGGAAAGTCACAAAACAGGGAAGGAAATAGTGGTTGAGGACAATAATGAAACAATGAGTGATAAAATGGAGGAAAGTGAAGTGTGTGTAAATGATGGTAGTCGTAGTGAAAGGAAGAAATCTATAATTAAACATACAATGAAGGAATCAGTTGTGCCAATAATGGACATAAGGGACTGAAAAAATCTCTCGAGAAAAGCAATGTTGCTTTTGCGAGTGAAATTGGGAGGAGGTTGGATATATTATACAAAATATTGCTATCATTTAATGAACTTTTTGGGGATGATATGAAAGTGAATTGTTTAATAATAGACCGCCCTAGACTGAAAATGTTGTCATGGAATGTTAATGGTTTAAGAAACAGGGTTACAGATGTTCATTGATATGTGATGGGAAATTATATTGATGTTGTAGCTCTCCAGGAGACAGGGGATAGGAATGAAGTCTTATTGAAATTAAATTGCTATGAAGGGTTTCACCTTTTTGCCGCAAGTAACATAAGAGGAACGTCGATTTATGTTAAGAACACCATACCAACCGAATTAGTAGAACCACCGTCAAAAACGCAAGGTATAGAGAGTGTCTTTGTTAATTAAATTATCATTAAGGGAATGGGAATTTATTGTAATTAATTTGTAAGTATCCAGGAACTGCTTCGACGCTCACTATCTACTTGACTGCATATATACTAATCCTTCAATGGTCGTTGGGGACCTTAATGCTCGGCACACAAGCCTTGGGACAGTGGGTAGTATTAATACTAATGAGGTCAAGTGGTTACAGTTTCTATAAGATCATCCAGATACCTGTCTCTTGGGAAACAATGAACCAACTCACATCAGGAGAGAACGGATTGACTATGCCTGCATTTTAAACTCTCAGGGGATTATAGGGAGACTCGGATTATTCGGGATCTACTTCGTGACCTCTTTGCTTTGAACGTTGAATTGACACTGGAGAAAAAACAAGTCCACTTTCAAAGGAAAAGACTAAATAATAATAAAGAAAAAAAAATATTTTACTCAGAATATGGGAGAGTGGTATCAACAATACACGCTGCTCTCTGTTGATAGCTTTTACGAGGACATGGCCGAGAACATAGAGAAATTAGTACAGAGGTAAAATAACGGGGGCAGGGGAAGCAAGATGCATGACCTAAGAAATTTAAATATTCCAATGATCAGTAAGTTAAGGGGTGGGAGAGAATGCTACGGAGTGCACACAAAAAATGGTTACAAAATGGAATGAGGGATGAAGAGAAAAATACACTGTTGGAAATGCCTAGGGAATGCAGTCTGGTGGGGAAGGAGGTGCGGGACAGATACTGGCAAAACCTGGCTCAGTTCATTAGTAATACTAAGAACCCTAAAATCAGGGGTTGTAAGACCAAATTCATAGCTCACTCAGATCCAAGAAAGGTTGCTAATGAGTTAGTAGATACATGGGCTAGTGCTGCTGGTATTGTCACGGTTCACCCCTTTCACCAGCAACGCCCCTGACAACACACAACAGCCTGATACAACAGTTAATGGACAGTTGGCAACCTTGCAAGCACAGGTAGCAGAACTGACTGAAATTATACGGACGCTACGTCGGGCTCCTCCACAAGAGATACAGCAGCCTCCATGCTGCTGTGTCACAGCCGTGGCCCGCGCTGGTAAAGGTTCCTGTGGTGGTGGTGACGGCGGCCGCGGCAGCGGCAGCGGCGACAACAGAGATGAGAGCGACAACGGAGGCGGTGGCAGCGACGTCGTCAGTCAATTCAGGGATGACAGCAGTAATAGTGACACAGAAACATTAACTGCAAAAGGAAGTCGACCTGCATCAACATATTTTAAAATGATTCATGACTTTAAGGAACGCGCTCAAGCCAAGTACGAGAATGAAAAAGATAATACTCTGAGTGACAGTAATTATGCCATACGACTTACAGATAACATTCACTTGCGGACCATCCCGAGTTGCTCAGTGATCAAGAAACTGATGATGTCACCAGATGTTCCTAACGACACCAAACGCCAGGTTCCAGGTTGGTGTGGCTCTTTACGTCGTAGAGTCACTTATTGACACATTGTGTAAGTGGGACAAGGACAACACTGGGACCACCAGTCCCAGGGAGGAACAACACCAATACGATGGCTGCTGTTGACACAAGAACCATTAGGTTTCTTAGTTGGAACATTCGTAGCATCAACAAAAGACTGAATGACCTAATTGCATATGCTACCAGTAACAACATAGATATAATTGCTTTACAGGAGCCCTACACGTCCAATATGATAAACAAAACCCCACCAAAGATCAGAGGGTATGCATCCTATAATAACAGTAACGCCACAGGCCTATTAACATACGTCAGAAATGATTTACCGCACATTCTTGTGAGCACGTCACACAATGTACACACACAGTACCATCACTTTCATGTACAAACTACAGCAGGCCACTTTTCATTCCTCAACGTATATGCCAGAAGCCAGAAACTCAATGTAACATTATTCCCAGATCTAGACAATCATGGGACAATATACATGGGAGATTTTAATGCTAGACATATTACGCTGGGAGACATTACTAACAACGATAATGGATGCAAATTTATCAAATATGTTTATGACAACAGATTAACCGTGTATACTACGGATACCCAAACTCATTTATTGGGAGGCAGACTTGAGTACGTAACGGGTAGAAACCTTGTGCAAGATAGAATGGAATGTTCGTTGGTAAATCACTTAGTTAGTGATCACTATGCAGTTTCTGCTTCCTATGAGGTACAGTGTGATGTACCTAATAGACATCAGAGACGGAAAATGAATATTCCATATGGCTTGCATAACCACTTTATTAATTGTATATCAAAATGGTATCAAGATTACACAATAACGAATGTACAAGCCTTCTCCAGAGATCTCATTGATACGATTACTACCTACTATGACACTTTTTTTTTTATTATTTTTACATGCGAACATGCGAATAAATACAATACAATAAATATAATAAAATAAGAAACCAATAACAAACAGACAACAACAAAATACAAAAGCACAAAGCAAATTAACACAAAGTAACACAAATACACTAAATACCGGCCTGAAGGGCCGACATCAAAATCATAACAATGAACATAAACACAATGAAACACAGAAAAAAGAAACAACAATACAGGACAGAAGGGTAACGGAAATACAATAAATACAACAAAACAACAGTCATGAAAAACGCAACACCGGCCTGAAGGGCGCACAATAGGCACAATACATTGCAAACAAACCACAGGTCACAGGAAGCACACAGACTACTCAAATTGTTCATACTTATCCGGCCACTCCGCCGCCGGGAACCGAACACAATACGCCTCCCACAGTAACATGACGTCATCCGGAACAGGTACAGTATTAACAGAATGAGGATCAGGCATCAACTCCGGCACACCCACAACAAAACACCGAGCCCGCTGTACCCAGATGGAAGAAGGGCACCACGGAACAGGATGCACGCGGTCAATAATGTCAAACCGCAAAGGATGCTGCGCATCATGCGCCACTCCGGAGGCCAAGACGAGAGGGAGAGGCTCCTTCCCACGAGGCCGGGCAATGGGCAGCGCACTGGGAGCCTCCTCGGCCGCCTCACAGCGCTCCGCGTCAACCACCGGACGTTGTTCCTGCCGGGACCCCCCACGCTTGGCATCCTTCTTCAGTACCAGCTTGATGCCTCGGCGCGCACCAGAACTCTCACCATCCACGTCAGTAGGAGCGACCACCCCCCACTGCGGAAAACCTTCTGCAGGAGAAAGAACAGGAGGTAAATCATAGGTACAAACATCGTCAACAGCAGACACATGGACGTCAGCCACCACCAGCGTCGTAGAGCGCGAAGCACCCGGAGGCGCCACATCATCTCCCGAAGCTCCACCTGCGTCGTAGTCCTCCGCATCAGCCCAAGCAGTAGAAGAACGCCTGGACCGCTTGGGCACTGGCCGCACATCCTCACAGCCGGAGGCGGACCCAGAACCATGGGCCTCACGAACCGGGCGAACCGACGCCCGTCGCAGAACGGCAGCAGCCTCTACCACAGGGGGAACCGGACCACACACAGCAGGAGGCACCGCAGCCACCCCAGCACCCAGCACAGGAGGAACCCGAGGGGAGGACGCAGGGCCAGGGTCCACAGTCGAAGACGAGGAAGCCGACGGCGACGCTCCACAGGGATCACCAGGAAGGTCCACGGGAACGGCAGGGCCAGAGACATGGTCAGGAGGAACATCCGACGACACCGCAACACCCGGAGGAGGGTCTGCAACAACCGGGGGAACGTCGGGTGACACTGGGGGAGCCGCAGCAGCGAACGGGACGCTCGCCTCCTCACCCCCGGAGTCCTCCTCCAGAGGGAGCGGCGGGAAATCCTCCTCATGGAACAAGTTCACAGGAGCGACCGGATCAGCAGTACACCCGGCAGCCTGATGCCCCAACAAGCCACACCGGAAGCAAGTACGGGGTTGCCGGGCATAAAACACACGCACGTAGTACCCCAACAACCGGACAGAGCACGGTATGTCCGACCTCAGTCGCATCCCGAGGGTCCGAATGTTGGTCTTCACACCCGAATACGTGCCAGACGAAAGTGAGTTCATCCGCACACTGACGACGGAGCCGTACCTCTGGAAGAATCGCCGGAGGAGAGTCTCAGGAAACTCCATGGGGGCGCCATGAACACTGACATACGTCACAGCACCACTACGGTCTGAAATGGTCACAGACCCAGTGCCGTCCTGTAGCTGCAAAGTACGTCCCTCGTACCTCCGTAAGAAAGCACGGTGCACCGCCTCACCCACATACTTGACCACAACACGATGAGCAGTTACCAGCTCAATGCCATATACGTCCCCAACCAGGACACGAAGCATGGCACTCAATACCACGTCCACCAGCGGGTATCCAGCACAGCCAGTAAACTCCAATCCGATGGAGTTTACCCTCACGACAGTGGGAAGATGGCCGCCCATCATAAAAGCGCCACATTCACACCACCAGGAACAGCAGGGAGGGTAGAGACACCCACACCCCCTGCCGGCGAAAACGGCAACCACCTCAAACTACCGGAGCGAGCAGGCGACACGTCCTCACTGCACGGTAGCTCAGGAGCAACTCCACCTACTATGACACATGGGTGTGTTGGGGAACAGGTCGTAAGCCTAGCAGAAGTGGGCAACCCCTACCCCCACCCAAGTGAGTCCTTGACCCCGTATTTGTTAAAGAACATGAACGAGTAAAGCAACTTGGAGATACGTACAAACGAACCAAAGCACAAGGTGACTTGCATGCATTTCTAGTTGCAAACAGAGAGGTGAGAGACATGAGCAACGTTATACGTAATAAACATTGGGAAGAGTTCCTACAAAGTATAAATGAGCAAACAACACTTGTTGAAGATTGGGAAAAGATACGAAAAATCTCTAGAAGCAGCCCAACCAAACCGCTGCACCACAGCCCACTAGAACAAGCAAACATCCTCCTTGATCAATGGGCACTAACATCGAGCTACGACTCACTCCCAATTAACATACAGCACAAACTTGATGACACACGCCCCAACAGACAACGAACCATCAATCTTGCCTGTACAGCTATCGACGTGTCGGACCTTAATGATGTAACTGAATGGGAATTAAATCATGCACTAAAGATGGGAAAATCAACTGCTCCTGGAGAGGATGGTATTACTTACAGTCTACTGAGATTAGTCTCACACGTACCAGGTAATCCACTATTAGTGTTGTACAGAATGAGTTTACGTGAAGGAGTATTACCTGATGCTTGGACAAAGAGTGTCATTGTTCCCATCCCCAAACCACACTCAGACAATTATAGACCCATATCTCTAACATCGTGTGTTTGTAAAGTGCATGAACGTATTGTTCTTAACCGACTCATGTATCGTATACAAGGGCACCTGTCACCTCAACTGTTTGGATTTATGTCTGGGCTCAGTACACAACACTGTTTTGCTGAGTACTTCGCACATATTGAAGCTTCCCCTCAAACAGTCTTCATCGACCTAGCAGCAGCTTTTGATACAGCAAACAGAAAAATCATACTGGAACAGCTTGCCAAGCTGGGAATACAAGGAAAATTACTGAAATGGATAGAGGGCTATTTGTCTAATCGAACAGCATATGTTTTGTTTAATGGTGTTAAAAGCACAGAGAGCAAACACTTTGAACTGGGAACTCCACAAGGAGGGGTCCTCAGCACCTTGTTGTTCAACGTTCTGATGCATAAACTTATTAAAGATCTTCCAACTAATAATGAAGACACTGTCATTTTTTATGCTGATGATATATGTTTACAGGCTGCCACCGAGCCTAGAATGCAAGTTCTGCTCGGTGCTTTTGCTACTAGAGCTGAGGAATGTGGCCTCCTTATCTCTGTACAGAAAACCCGTGCCCTTATTCCATGTGGTATTCCACCAGTCAATTATCATATAGATGGGCGAGCACTTGAGAATTGCGAATTTTACAGATACCTTGGTGTCCCCATTAACGACCCTAGGTACCTTTCTTCTCTCAAGAGGAGACTTTGGGAGAGATTAAAGCCCTTGCGGGTCCCTGTTGGTGTCAATCATGGACTTAACGTGAGACTTGCTAGAATGTTTTATGTATCATTTATACGCTCTGTGATTGACTACAATGCTCTACATCTCACACTGTATACTGACAAAGAGCTGAAATCTTTTGAAACCTTGCAAAATGAAGGTATGCGTCTCATCCTTGGGGCTCCAAAGTCCACGAGAATAGTTAATATGAGAGCAGAGTTAAAATTACCTACCATAAGTGAGATAATTTTGTCTATTATCACAGTTTTCGGCGTGAAGGCATTGAGTAGATGTAGAAAACACATGAAGTTTCAAGCTAAACTTTCTAATATGCTGAGGTCTATAGAAGAAGAACAAAATCTGATTATGTATATTGGTTCTACAAGGTAGCCAACTCCATCAAAATATTAAATATGTACCCAACTCAACTAATGATTAATCAGCCAATTACTCCATGGGATAACTGGGATCTATCAGTTGATTTTGTAAATGCGCCCAAGAAAGATAGTGTGCACACTACATTATTAAAACAGTTAACACTGAAAAGCATCACTGAAAGTACTCAGAGTATGGGTAACGATGTTTATCAGTGCTATACCGACTGCTCTGTAGAAGAAGGTGGACGATGTACCGGATGTGCATGTAACATATTTGAACAATCTTCTCTCGTACATACAGCAATGAAGCGCGTCAATGACTGGGCAAGTACAACTCAAACCGAACTTGCAGGCATATAGCATGCCACTGAATTTTTAAAAGACAAAGGCAGTGGACTTATATGCTGTGACTCGCAGAGTGCACTCCTGGCATTGAACGCACATAGTAGTGACACCCAGAAAATAGTCAGTGATATTCGAATGAATGTTTTAGCTGCCAAAGAAAACAGATTTGAGATTAAATTCCTATGGATACCATCACATGTTGGCATCTTAAGGTATGACACTGTTGATATGCTTGCTAAGTCAGTCTGCAGAAAACCAGTGGTAGAAATTGATATGGGTGTTTCATTAGCAGTGACAAAGAGAATACTTAAACAAATATTTAATGAAAATCTCACCGACCTAACAAATTCTCAAAGACCTGAAAGTTGCAGCATTAAATATTATGATAGATATCGTGAGGAGACATTCACATATGGGACTAATAGAAAAAGAACCCGGCAATGTGATGTTATAGTGGCCAGAATACGCCTGGGATATAGACGTATCTGGCAGCTTTCTCAAAACCCAAATGTCGAATATACAATGTGTCAACTTTGTGGTGATTCCTGACTGCGCCACCAGAGTGTGCAGACGTCGAGCTCTGGCTGTCAGTGGTCGTCTGCCGTTGCTGAGTGGCGGTTGCTGTGGGGGGGTGTGGAGCTCCCGCTGGTCGGGGCCCCACCTGCCAGTATGGCAACCCGTTCTCGCAAATTCGTAAAGTCAATATTGACTTATTAACTACGTGCATAGGTGATATACTAAACATAATAGATACCCTTAAAAAGATTCATAGAAAACACCGACCTTACCTAACCTTGTTAGTATCTTAAGATAAGCATCTTATTGCTTCGTAATTACAATTATTACTTAACCTATACCTATTATAGGTTAGGTAATAATTGTAATTACGAAGCAATAAGATGCTTATCTTAACATACTAACAAGGTTAGGTAAGGTCGGTGTTTTCTATGAATCTTTTTATGGGTATCTATTATGTTAAGTATGTCACCTACGCACATATTTAATAAGTCAATATTGACTTATTAAATTTGCGAGAACGGGTTGAGTATGGACGGGGTTGGTACTAGCCGTATTAGAAGAATAGACACAGTGCGGCTGGATTTTTCTGCTGATGTGGATTGGCCCGTTGTAGAAGTTGCCCTTATTTTTAGCTTAGCATTTTAAAAGCACCGAATCACCTTCTGTGGTTGAGTGTTCAATAAACCCTTGAACTATATGTTTAACACTTCTCTAACCCTGTCCATGGAGGACAGAAGAAAATGTATATATGCTGGTTAGCATTGTAAGTGTGTGGCCACGTCAGTGGTAGAAAATACTAAAAAAAAAACCTTTCCTTCCTTATGTAGTTAGGGTTATTCCCGCGGGTCTTCGCCCCCCCCCCCACTGTACCTCACTGCTCACCCTGGGGGCCCATCAGTCTACCAAGGGCAGGCCTTGAATTGCACCCCTGGCGAGTGGGGAATCCAACCTCACCTCTGTTACTCTCGGTTGAACTTGCCCGCCGTGATACTGGAAAAAATACACAGGTAAATCCTTACCTTCTTACTCTGTCATTCAATCAAGGTCGCCAGCTGTGTGTATGTATTTGTGTCCCAACAACCCTTCTCAGTGATCTTATTCATTGTCACAAACCAAGGCCTCAATGTCAGGTGCAAAGTTTAGCGATACAAACGATTTACTCAGATAGCCCTATAGATGAAGGCTCACTCAAACACAGTATTAAAATCGATAATAAGTTTACTAAAGAAAACTATATTGGATCCACATAGTGAAATAATATACAGTACTTGGAACTATCAGACGGCGGCAACACTCCTCACCCGCCTCTGGCAACACAGTCAGCTGGACGATTCATAAGCTCGCTCCTGGCCTGTTGAATCCAGCCACTTCCTCTAGCTGCACAAAATGTCACAGCGCCCGCACACACACACACACACACACACACACACACACACACACACACATATATATATATATATATATATATATATATATATATATATATATATATATATATATATATATATATATATATATATATATATATATATATATATATATATATATATATATATATATATATATATATCTATATATATATATATATATATATATATATATATATATATATATATTATTAAATATGACCGAAAAAGTAAGATTAATAATTCTAACACGAATTTTCTCAATCTTTCGTACATTTCTTTTCACTGTTGGAGGTAAATCAAAAATCAATTCTCCAAAATTCATTTTTATTTCTAGTCTGACGCGACATGAGCGCGTTTCGTAAAACTTATTACATTTTCAAAGACTTTAGTTTACAAATACACAACTGAATAGAACTTACGCATCTCCGATTTTATATCTACATTTGAGTGAGGTGGCATTAATAGGGTATTAATTTCATCAACACAAGACAGAACAAGAGGTTGCATTAATAGGGTAATAATTTCATCAACACAAGACAGAACACGAAACAATGGGTATTGAATAGAAGTGTTTGTAGAAAGCCTATTGGTCCATATTTCTTGATGCTTCTATATTGGAGCGGAGTCGTGAGGTGGGTAGAATATAGTTGTGCATTAATTGGCTGTTGATTGCTGGTGTTGACTTCTTGATGTGTAGTGCCTCGCAAACGTCAAGCCGCCTGCTATCGCTGTATCTATCGATGATTTCTGTGGTGTTTACTAGGATTTCTCTGGCGATGGTTTGGTTGTGGGAAGAGATTATATGTTCCTTAATGGAGCCCTGTTGCTTATGCATCGTTAAACGCCTTGAAAGAGATGTTGTTGTCTTGCCTATATACTGGGTTTTTTGGAGCTTACAGTCCCCAAGAGGGCATTTGAAGGCATAGACGACGTTAGTCTCTTTTAAAGCGTTCTGTTTTGTGTCTGGAGAGTTTCTCATGAGTAGGCTGGCCGTTTTTCTGGTTTTATAGTAAATCGTCAGTTGTATCCTCTGATTTTTGTCTGTAGGGATAACGTTTCTATTAAAAATATCTTTCAGAACCCTTTCCTCCGTTTTATGAGCTGTGGAAAAGAAGTTCCTGTAAAATAGTCTAATAGGGGGTATAGGTGTTGTGTTAGTTGTCTCTTCAGAGGTTGCATGGCGTTTCACTTTCCTTCTTATGATGTCTTCGACGAAACCATTGGAGAAGCCGTTGTTGACTAGGACCTGCCTTACCCTACAGAGTTCTTCGTCAACTTGCTTCCATTCTGAGCTGTGGCTGAGAGCACGGTCGACATATGCGTTAACAACACTCCTCTTGTACCTTTCTGGGCAGTCGCTGTTGGCATTTAGGCACATTCCTATGTTCGTTTCCTTAGTGTAGACTGCAGTGTGGAAACCTCCGCTCTTTTCCATGACTGTTACATCTAGAAAGGGCAGCTTCCCATACTTTTCCATCTCGTAAGTGAAACGTAGCACGGAACTCTGCTCAAATGCCTCCTTCAACTCCTGCAGATGTCTGACATCAGGTACCTGTGTAATAATGTCGTCAACATACCTGCAGTATATGGCCGGTTTCAAGTTCATGTCGACTAAGACTTTTTGCTCGATGGTACCCATGTAGAAGTTTGCAAACAGGACTCCTAGGGGAGTACCCATGGCGACCCCATCTACTTGCTTATACATGTGCCCATCCGGGCTCAAGAAGGGTGCCTCTTTAGTACAGAGCCGACAGAGTGTATCGTGATCCAGCCTGTACTCCTCTTGACATACCAGAAAATATTCTGAGGAAACTACTCCAAGCTTGTACTAAAGAGGCACCCTTCTTGAGCCCGGATGGGCACATGTATAAGCAAGTAGATGGGGTCGCCATGGGTTCTCCCCTAGGTGTCCTGTTTGCAAACTTCTACATGGGTACCATCGAGCAAAAAGTCTTAGTCGACATGAACTTGAAACCGGCCATATACTGCAGGTATGTTGACGACATTTTTACACAGGTACCTGATGTCAGACATCTGCAGGAGCTGAAGGAGGCATTTGAGCAGAGTTCCGTGCTGCGTTTCACTTACGAGATGGAAAAGGATGGGAAGCTGCCCTTTCTAGATGTAACAGTCATGGAAAAGAGCGGAGGTTTCCACACTGCAGTCTACACTAAGGAAACGAACATAGGAATGTGCCTAAATGCCAACAGCGACTGCCCAGACAGGTACAAGAGGAGTGTTGTTAACGCATATGTCGACCGTGCTCTCAGCCACAGCTCAGAATGGAAGCAAGTCGACGAAGAACTCTGTAGGGTAAGGCAGGTCCTAGTCAACAACGGCTTCTCCAATGGTTTCGTCGAAGACATCATAAGAAGGAAAGTGAAACACAATGCAACCTCTGAAGAGACAACTAACACAACACCTATACCCCCTATTAGACTATTTTACAGGAACTTCTTTTCCACAGCTCATAAAACGGAGGAAAGGGTCCTGAAAGATATTTTTAATAGAAACGTTATCCCTACAGACAAAAATCAGAGGATACAACTGACGATTTACTATAAAACCAGAAAAACGGCCAGCCTACTCATGAGAAACTCTCCAGACACAAAACAGAACGCTTTAAAAGAGACTAACGTTGTCTATGCCTTCAAATGCCCTCTTGGAGACTGTAAGCTCCAAAAACCCAGTATATAGGCAAGACAACAACATCTCTTTCAAGGCGTTTAACGATGCATAAGCAACAGGGCTCCATTAAGGAACATATAATCTCTTCCCACAACCAAACCATCGCCAGAGAAATCCTAGTAAACACCACAGAAATCATCGATAGATACAGCGATAGCAGGCGGCTTGACGTTTGCGAGGCACTACACATCAAGAAGTCAACACCAGCAATCAACAGCCAATTATTGCACAACTATATTCTACCCACATCAAGACTCTGCTCCAATATAGAAGCATCAAGAAATATGGACCAATAGGCTTTCTACAAACACTTCTATTCAATACCCATTGTTTCGTGTTCTGTCTTGTGTTGATGAAATTAATACCCTATTAATGCCACCTCTTGTTCTGTCTTGTGTTGATGAAATTAATACCCTATTAATGCCACCTCACCCCATCCACCTGACTCAAATGTAGATATAAAATCGGAGATGCGTAAGTTCTATTCAGTTGTGTATTTGTAAACTAAAGTCTTTGAAAATGTAATAAGTTTTACGAAACGCGCTCGTGTCGCGTCAGACTAGAAATAAAAATGAATTTTGGAGAATTGATTTTTGATTTACCTCCAACAGTGAAAAGAAATGTACGAATGATTGAGGAAATTCGTGTTAGAATTATTAATCTTACTTTTTCGGTCATATTTAATAATATATGTCTACAGGAAAGACTGCTACCAATATATATATATATATATATATATATATATATATATATATATATATATATATATATATATATATATATGCGGAAAATCCACAGAGAAATATGAAATGAGGTGAACGTTTCGGCTTTGTTAAAGCCTTTGTCAACACCAGACAAAGCCGAAACGTTCACCTCATTTCATATTTCTCTGTGGATTTTCCGCATAAAATGATCAGTGTTTTGTGATCGTCAATTGCATATATATATGTATATATATATATATATATATATATATATATATATATATATATATATATATATATATATATATTGGTGTATACTGGCAGCAGGTTTTCTTTCAAACATGTTTCATTGAATATGACTGCATATTCTGTATTTATTATTTTCTGGTTTAGGGCTTCTATCCCTCTAACTATTTTCTTAGCATCAGGGCTTAATTGAAATAGGAGTTCTCCAAAACTCATTTTCGTACTTTTAAGGTGAAGAAAAGAAGTGATTTACTATAGAGTGTATTACACTTATTTGTATAATTTGCACGACGTTTCGAACCTCCATGGTTCATTCTCAAGTGAACAGATCTTACAATACTAGTTGATTTTATACCCGCATTAGGTCAGGTGATAATACAATGAAGGTGAAAACATGGGGGGATACATAAGGGATAAACATAGGGGCTGCAGAAGGCTTATTGGCCCATACGAGGCATCTCCTATCTATACACAAAGATTAATCCAGTGTAATTGGCCTGTTATGTTGGACATTGTCTTCTGTGTTGGCATCGATATGTTCTTGTCTTGTCCTTACTCTCATGGTGGGTAGAGTAAATAGTTCCGTGATTTGGGTGTTCATGGTAGGTCGCTCTATTCTTATGTGAATTGCCTCAAGAATTTGTAATCTTCTTGAATCTTGGGTTTTGTCTATTATGCAAGAATTCTTGTTCAACATTTCTCTTGTTAGAGTAATGTCATGGGCTTGTCTCATGTGATTCCTAGGGGCACCAGATTGAAGATGGCATGTCAAACGCCTCGTCAGCTTGGTCGACGTCATACCTATGTACTTGCATTGAAGGTTACATCCTTCGTGGGGGCAAGTGTACATGTATACAACACTTGACTGCTGTAGAGGGTTCTCCGTCGGCTTCGGGCTGTTTTTGATAAGGAGTTCGGAAGTCTTCTTGGTTTTGCAGAATATTATCAGGTTTATGTTTTGGTTAGGAGTAGTGCTTTTTACTCCTTTACGGATTATTTCTTTCATTATTCTTTCCTCTTTTATATGTTCACTGTGCATGGTTGATTTGTAATATAATTTTATTGGGGGTGTTGTGGTTTCTGTTCTAGGTTCTGAATTATACCAACGGTCCAAGTGTCTTCTTATAGCAGCGTTTATTTCCGCGTTGCTATATCCGTTGTTCACCAATACCTGAGTTACTCTTTCAAACTCTCTACTCACGTTGCTCCATTCAGAGCAGTGGGTAAGCGCTCGACGAATATAAGCATTGAGAACACTGGCTTTGTATCTTTGGGGGCACTCACTTCTACCGTTCAGGCATAATCCAATGTTGGTGGGCTTGGTATATACGTTGGTGCTTAAAGAGGTTCCTGTTTTTGTTATTAGTACATCCAAGAATGGCAGACTGTTATTTTCACTATTTTCATGTGTAAATCGGAGTACTGACTCTCTCTCTAGGTGTCTTTTTAGGTCAATTAGTTCATCTGAGTCTTTTACTATTACGAATATGTCATCTACATAACGGCAGTATACAGTTGGTTTTTGTCTGCTACTGAAGACCCTATCTTCGATGGTTCCCATATAAAAATTAGCAAATAAAACTCCTAAGGGGGAGCCCATTGCTACTCCGTCTATTTGTAAATACATGTCTCCTTGTGGACTGATGAAAGGGGCTTCCTTTGTACATGCTTCGAGAAGACTTTTCAAGTGTGGCTCAGGTATGTCTAATTTGGGGGTGCTCTCGTCTCTGTATACTCTGTCGAGTATCATTCCTATGGTTGTGTCGACTGGGACGTTGGTAAAAAGGGATTCAACGTCCAGGGAAGCGATGATTCCATCGGGCTGGGTAGATTTGATCAATTCTAGGAAATCTGCCGATGATTGTAGACTAAACTTACTTGGAGTGTATGGAGTTAGGAGTTCATTGAGTTTCTTTGCCAGGTGATAAGTTGGGGTTGGTATTTGACTGATTATAGGGCGTAGTGGGTTACCTGGTTTATGCATCTTAACATTGCCGTAGGCATATCCTAAGCCATAGTCGCCTTGAAGTTTATTGAAATGCACACTACCTTTCTTTGCGTTGATTGCTGTAATTGTTTTGTTTACTTTCCGCTTAAGGTCTACAATCTTAACCCCACGACTCAAAGAAGCAGCGAAACAACTAAAAAATCTGAAAGACATAACAATAAGAAAAGCCGACAAAACAGCAGCATATGTATTGATTCCTACCCATGAATACATGAACAAAATTAGCGACATCCTAAGTGACGACTCCAAATTTCAACGAATCACGAGGAACCCCGTAGAAGACCTTAAGCGGAAAGTAAACAAAACAATTACAGCAATCAACGCAAAGAAAGGTAGTGTGCATTTCAATAAACTTCAAGGCGACTATGGCTTAGGATATGCCTACGGCAATGTTAAGACGCATAAACCAGGTAACCCACTGCGCCCTATAATCAGCCAAATACCAACCCCAACTTATCACCTGGCAAAGAAACTCAATGAACTCCTAACTCCATACACTCCAAGTAAGTTTAGTCTACAATCATCAGCAGATTTCCTAGAATTGATCAAATCTACCCAGCCCGATGGAATCATCCAGAATCACAATGCGGATTCAGAGCTGGCAGGTCCACCATCGACATGGTCTTTTCCCTCAGACAACTGCAGGAGAAATGCAGGGAACAAAAGCAGCCACTCTCCGTAGCCTTCATAGATCTGACGAAGGCCTTCGACCTCGTCAGCAGGGATGGCCTGTTCAAGATCCTCCCCAAGATCGGATGCCCACCCTGGCTCCTCAGCATAATCAGATCTTTCCATGAGAACATGAGGGGCACCGTGGTCTTTGATGGCCTAACATCAAACGCCTTTGACATCCGAAGTGGAGTAAAGCAGGGCTGCGTACTGGCTCCAACCCTATTCGAGATTTTCTTCGCAGTTATGCTGCGGCACGCCTTCGGATCTGTCACGGAAGGAATTTACCTCCGGACTAGGTCGGATGGAAAGTTCTTTAACCTCGCCAGGCTGAGAGCCAAGACGAAGGTTCGGCTGAGGTGTCTGCGCGACTTCCTGTTTGCCGACGACGCAGCAGTCACTGCCCACTCAGCTGAAGACCTCCAACGGCTCATAACCCGCTTCAGCGAGGCCTCTCAGGCTTTTGGACTCACCATCAGTCTGAAGAAAACGCAAGTCATGGGACAAGGAGTGGACTCCCCACCTGATATCGGCATCTCTGATTCCAAACTGGAAGTCGTTCACGACTTCGTGTACCTGGGCTCCACAATCTCTGACTCCCTCTCTCTTGATACGGAGCTAAACAAACGCATCGGTAAGGCATCTACTACCATGTCCAGACTGACAAAGAGAGTGTGGGCCAACAATAGGCTAACTGAGCATACTAAGATTCAGGTTTACAGATCCTGTGTCCTGAGCACTCTCCTTTATGGCAGTGAGTCTTGGACACACCGCGCCCGTCAGGAAAGACAGCTGAATGCCTACCACATGCGCTGCCTTAGACACATCTTGGACATCACCTGGCAGGACAAGGTGACAAACAACAACGTCTTGGGGAGAGCAAGAATCGCCAGCATGTACACAATGCTGAAACAGAGACGAATGCGCTAGCTCGGGCACGTTGTGCGAATGGGCGACGGCAGGATCCCCAAGGATCTCCTGTACGGAGAGCTGCGGCAGGGAAAGCGTCCAATAGGCAAGCCCCAGCTACGGTACAAAGACGTATGCAAAAGGGACCTGAAAGCCATGGACGTCGATCTTGCTATATGGGAGACACTGGCTGCAGACCGTTCAGCCTGGAGGCAGTCTGTTCAAAGAGGTCTCTCCAAGTTCGAGGAGTCACTTGCCAAGGAATCGGAGGCAAAGAGACAGAGAAGGAAAGCCGGTAGCCGGGAAGACAGACCAGAATCGGACTTCGTTTGTGCTCGGTGTGGGATGGACTGCCACTCTCGGATTGGCCTCATCAGTCACACCAGATGCTGCACCAGGATTGACAACTAGGGTGCAACTCCATAGTCTCCCGAGACTGAAGGATGCCTACTACTATGTATATGTATGGGTATAAAGCATATATGGAAGCTGATCAGAATTACATTTCACATTTGTGAATGTACATTAATGACACTATGTAAAAGACACATCAAACACTTTTTGTAGGGCATACGTAAATCTGTGTATCTATGTATTTACGTATGTAGGTTAGCTTAGCTTTTTAAAGCACCGAATCACCTTCTGTGGTTGAGTGTTCAATAAACCCTTGAACTATATCTGGTTGATACCTGATTGATGGGGTTCTGGGAGTTCTTCTACTCCCCAAGCCCGGCCCGAGGCATGGCTTGACTTGTGAGAGTTTGGTCCACTAGGCTGTTGCTTGGAGCGGCCTGCAGGCCCACATACCCACCACAGCCCGGTTGGTCCGGCACTCCTTGCAGGAATAAATCTAGTTTCCTCTTGAAGATGTCCACGGTTGTTCCGGCAATATTACTTATGCTTGCTGGGAGGACGTTGAACAACCGTGGACCTCTGATGTTTATACAGTGTTCTCTGATTGTGCCTATGGCACCTCTGCTCTTCACTGGTTCTATTCTGCATTTTCTTCCATATCGTTCACTCCAGTACGTTGTTATTTTACTGTAGATATGGTACTTGGCCCTCCAGTATCTTCCAGGTGTATATTATTTGATATCTCTATCGTCTTCTTTCTAGTGAGATATTTGGAGGGCTTTGAGACGATTCCAATAATTTCGGTGCTTTATTGCGTCTATGCGTGCCGTATATGTTCTCTGTATTCCCTCTATTTCAGCAATCTCTCCTGCTCTGAAGGGGGGAAGTGAGTACTGAGTAGTACTCAAGACGGGACAACACAAGTGACTTGTAGAGTACAACCATTGTGATTGGATCCCTGGATTTGAAAGTTCTCGTAATCCATCCTATCATTTTTCTGGCTGTCGCAATATTTGCTTGGTTGTGCTCCTTAAACGTTAGGTCGTCAGACATTATTATTCCCAAATCCTTTAAATGCTGTTTTCCTACTATGGGTACATTTGATTGTGTTTTGTATTCTGTATTATGTTTAAGGTCCTCATTTTTACCGTACCTGAGTACCTGGAAATTATCACTGTTAAACATCATGTTATTTTCTGATGCCCAGTCGAAAACTTTATTAATATCAGCTTGAAGTTTTTCAGTGTCTTCAGCCGAGATAATTTTCATATTGATTTTTGTGTCATCTGCAAAGGATGATACGAAGCTGTGACTTGTATTTTTGTCTATATCTGATATGAGAATAAGGAAAAGCAGCGGTGCAAGGACTGTACCCTGAGGCACAGAGCTTTTAACTGCACTTGGACTAGATTTTATATGGTTGGCCGTTACTCGCTGAGTCCTGTTTGACAGAAAACTGAGTATCCAGCGTCCTACTTTACCGGTTATTCCCATTGACTTCATTTTGTGTGCTATCACGCCATGGTCACATTTATCGAAAGCCTTTGCGAAGTCCGTGTATATCACATCAGCATTCTGTTTTTCTTCTAATGCCTCAGTGACTTTGTCGTAGTGCTCAAGTAGCTGTGAGAGGCACGATCTTCACGCTCGAAATCCATGTTGGCCTGGGTTGTGAAGGTCATTGGTCTCCATGAAATTGGTGACCTGACTCCTAATCACTCTCTCAAATACTTTTATGATGTCCGATGTTAGTGCAACTGGTCTATAATTCTTTGCCAATGCTTTGCTCCCTCCCTTGTGTAGAGGGGCTATGTCTGCTACTTTAAGTGCATCTGGTATCTCCCCCGTGTCCAAGCTCTTCCTCCACACTGCCTGTGCCTGTGCTACCGGCACTTTGCATTTCTTTATAAATATTGAATTCCATGAGTCTGGACCTGGGGCCGAATGCATGGGCATGTTTTCAATTTCTCTTTCAAAATATAGTGCGCTCGTGTTGATATCAGTTATATTTACAGGAGTTTGAATATCCCGCATAAAGAAATTGTCTGGATCTTCCACCTTCATGTTGTTTATTGGAGTGCTAAACATGTCCTCATACTGCTTTTTTAGGATTTCACTAATTTCTTTGTCATCCTCCGTGTATGAACCTTCACTTGTACGAATAGGTCCAATACTGGTAGTGGTTTTTGCTTTTGATTTCGCATATGCGAAGAAATATTTTTGATTTTTCTTTATTTCCTGAATTGCTTTCTGTTCTAACTGCCTTGCTTCAGTTTCATATGAGTGTTTCAATTTCCGCTCGATTTCTTCAATCTCCCTATTTAAATTATTCCTTCTTTCACGGGAAATTCGTGTCTGCATAAGCAGTTCCGTTATTTTTTCCTGCGTTTATAGTGTCGTCTGCGTTCTCTTCCTTCGTTGGATCTCTTTCTGGCTTTCCTCAAAGGAACATGTTTCAGATTGACTTGATACGCTTCCGAAGTCAGTTTTTCTATTCCTTCTGTAGGACTTGTATTACTTAGAACAGTTTCCCATGGAATGTTTGTAAGTTCCCTGTTCATTATCTCCCAGTCTATCCTTTTATTATTAAAATTGAATTTACTGAATAGCCCCTCTCGCTTTATCAACGTTTTAGGTCTATTCTGAGTATTGATGGTCGTTTGCACTTCAATGAGCTTGTGATCTGAGTATGTGGTATCTGATATCGTAATGTCTCTGATAATGTCTTCATTGTTCGTAAAGACCAGATCTAAGATATTTTCATTTCTCGTTGGCTCCGATATCTGCTGATTGAGTGAAAATTTGTCACAGAATCTAAGTAGTTCTCTAATCTATGGTTGATTAGGTCCCGATAGATTTCCTGGTATAATATTATAGTTTGCTATTTTCCACCTGAGACTAGGCAAGTTGAAGTCACCTAGGAAGATAATATCAAGTATCGGGTTCTCCAAATTATCAAGGCTATTCTCTATTTTGTTTATCCGTTCTGTGAATTCCTCAGCCGTTGCATCTGGCAGTTTGTATATTAGAATAATCACTAAATTTATTTTCTCTATTTTTAATCACAGTACCTCTACCACCTCATTCGTAACGTTTAGGAACTCCGAGCATACAAGGTCTTCCCTAATATACAGATCCACTCCTCCATGTGACCTAATTTTCCTATCACACCTGTATAGGTTATATCCTGGAATCCATATCTCACTGTCCAACAATTCCCCTGCATGGGTGTCTGTGTAAGCTCCAAATACTGCATTTAACTCCGTGAGGAGGCCATTTATGAACTGTACTTTGTTGTTTGTTCTTGTTTTCAGTCCTTGTATGTTGGCAAAGATGAATGAGGTTACTCTGTTAGTGATAGTTTGAATGGGAGACTTTTCGGCAAGTCCATTATTCGTGGACATAATGAGTTTGTTCTGACCAGTACTGATTGTTGTAGGGCAGTTGCCTGTCGTAGTTGTAGTTCCCTTTCGGTGTGTAATTGTATCTGTAATTCTGGAATGGAAGTGGATCTGGCATCCAGTTCCATACACTCTCCATGCTCCTCCTTTTGAATTCTCTTTCGGTCTGGTATACAAAATTTATAGAGTTTCCTCCAAATTCATTATCCTGCTTGCCACTCTTTATGTAGCGTTCCGTGCCTTTCACGTGAAAGTGTGGGCAGCTGTGGTCATAGCATTTTCTGTCCTCCAGTGATGTTTGGCACATGTCAGGATGGAAAAACCTACATATTGATCCAAATCGACACTCACCTTTCCTAAGCATATTTAAACATTTTTGGAGATGTTGGTAACTGCATTCTAATCCTTTCTTATTACCAGCATATCTATGTCTGCATATGCCCTTTGCATAAAATTTGCATAAGTCTGTCCTTCTGTTCTGAATTGCTCTATCGGGAACCGTCGTAGTGTCTGTACCTATCGAGCTGTCAGTGCTGTATGTTACACTTTCTAGTTTACTGTCATCTACATCCTGGCCTACTGAGTCAGAGTTTACAACTTCCTGAGTTTCAGCCTCAGTTTCATCCCTGACTATAGCCTCCGCCCCTGATATATTAGAATTGTTGTTGTTCCTTTCCCACTCCTTCTGGATGGCTGGTAGGCTTCCAATGAATGATGTTTTCTGATCATGCGTCATGTTACCTAGAAGGTTTTTTAGGATATTCCAAGCTGGCAGGTCATTTTTGCACACCCAGAGCAAGTGGCCAGCTCTCAGTGCCGTAGTGTTACTCACTCCTGTGCAAGCTGAATGAAATCTATTCTTTCAGATATAACATTCAATTCCCGTTGCCTTCGACTTTAAAGAGTTGTTACAGTGGCCACAAATTTGTTTATTTGCTCCCATTTTGCCTTGTTTTGTTGTATATATCTATATATTTATAATATTATATGTATACCGTATATTTGTAATAATATATATGTTTATTTGTTCTGCTGTATGGTCAGTACTTATCACACGGTCGAGGGTGAGGGTTCCAGAGGCTGTACAGTTGACACGTGGTTGTCCCAGGCCGCGGCTGGAGGCCCTCAGTTGCCAGTTACTTAGGTTATAACACTGATATATTAATTCGCTTGTATTACAATAAGGGATTTTCTGCTTTATTTCCGACTTGCAATAGTATTCACTTTCTCTATTACTAATTTCTCGATCCACATTCTCCTATTACACTTGTTGGAAACCAATTTGCTAGTAAGCACACACACACACACATGGTGGGCACACGGGACGTGCGCCTATGGGGTGGGTTCTGGCACCACGAGGTGGACTCCACAAAATTCACTTGTCTATATGTTTAACACTTCTCTAACCCTAACCCATAGAGGACAGAAGGAAATGTGTATATGCTGATTAGCATTGTAAATGTGTGACCACGTCTGTGGTAGAAAATAATAATAATAATAATAATAAAAAAATCGCTTACCAAGGGTATCCCCCACCACCCGCCCCCACCCCCAACACACACACACACACACACACACACCACTGTCAACAGTACTTGACGGGTTTGAGGACCCATTAGGAATGAACGACCACAGTGTACTGGTGTTTGAGTACTTGATTGAAGAAGGGTTATTGAACTCGAGGAGGGATACCGAAACCAAAAGGTTAGCATACCGAAAGGGAAACTATGAAGGGATAAGAAAATTCCTAACCACATATGTAAGACCAATCCTTTAGTATGCGGCCCCAGCATGGAGCCCGCACCTTGTCAAGCACAAGACAAAGCTGGAAAAAGTCCAAAGGTATGCTACTAGACTATTCCCAGAACTAAGAGGCACGAGTTATGAGGAAAGGCTGCGGGAAATGCACCTTACGACACTGGAAGACAGAAGAGTTAGGGGGGACATAATCACTACCTACAAAATCCTCAGGGAATTCCACCGGGTAAACAAAGATGAACTATTCAACACTGGAGGGACGCGAACAAGGGGACACAGGTGGGAGCTGAATAACCAAATAAGCCACAGAGACATTAGAAAGACCTTTTTCGGTGTCAGAGTAGTTAGTAAATGGAATGCACTAGGAAGTGATGTGGTGGAGACTGACTCCATACACAGTTTCAAATGTAGATATGACAGAACCCAGTAGGCTCAGGAATCTGTACACCAGTTGATTGACAGTTGAGAGGTTGAGAGGTGGGACCAAAGAGCCAAAGCTCAACCCCCGCAAGCACAATTAGGTGAGGTGAGTACACACACACGTGCACGCACGCTCGCACGCACACACACACACACATACACACACACAGTATTTGGCCGACGACGGTAGGGGAGACACGATTAGTGAGGTCCGCGGAAATTCGTCAATTTCTCGGGACATTGAAGGAGTATAGAGGCTAGATCATAGTATTTGGCCTCTCGCAGTGTGTAGCTAGCAGGGTGCAACATACCATAGTCATATCGCTAGCGATAGTGCGAAGAAACCAAAGTGGAGCTAGTGGCATCACCGGTGCATAGTGTGGAGGACCGGGTGGAGCGACCTGACATGAAGGCCATGTGGGACGACCCGCCGTGGAACTACCTGATTGTGTTTGTTGGGTGGTGACTGTGATCAGTGGTAAAGTAAATTAGTGAATTGTAACACAACGATACAGTGACTGACTCCAGAGCTTTGTGTAGATAGAGAAGAACCGCCATCATCAATCTACTAGCACTTAGTGAATCACCTAGTGGAAGGCGACGACGGAGCACCATCAACCATACATCATCATTACTCACCTAGTTGTGTGAGCGGAAAGGAAGACTGGTATGTACCCCTCTCTGGTTAATTAATCAGGTGTACAGTGCGAGGTAAAATATTATCAAATTCTTGTTCAGGATATCAGATACATTTAAAATATCAAAGTGGCTCAATTTGGGTAGCGGTTGACATATTACGGGACCCCCCGTAACACACACACGCACGCACATGTACGTTTGCAAGCACACACGCATGCACACGCAAAAACAAACACACACACACACGCACACACTCACGCATACTTCCAGTCAAGCTAGAAGGGATTAACACCTTTCGTGGAACGGGAATAAAAGCCTCACTCATAATCCACCCCCTCTCTTACCCCTTCCCTTACCCCCTCTCTTACCTGTCGTAATCTGCAGACAATACCACACCTCCTCTTAACCCACATCCCACGTGCACACACGTTCTCTCTGTCTCTCTCTCTCTCTCTCTCTTGACAAGGGGCAAAATGGCAGGAGGACACAACAGGGACACAGGAAACAGCCAGAGTGACCAAACGAAGGAAATGTTAACCCAAGTTCTGGAGGAATTCAGGAGGGAGATGCATGAAATGAGGATTACAATTAACAACCTGCAAAGTGAGCTGACATCAGCAGGGGAGGAGATCAAATACCTCACAGAGAAAAATAAAGAGACCGAGCATTAGATTATCATCCAAAGGGAAGGTGGGAATGTTACATTGGAAGGAAATGCCTCTGTACCTGAAACATTTGCAGACATACTGAAAAAGAGCTCAGAAGCAATGGCCACAGTGAGGGAGGTAGCCATGCAAGCTGCTACCTCACAGGAAGCAGCATGGTGCACCACTCAGCTGCTGGAGAGAAAAATATCAGTGGTAGTTGTAGGCATCAAAGAACAGGAAGGATCCAACAGGCAAGAATGGAATAGCAAGGATAGAGAGGCAGTACATGGGCTACTGAAGGGGTTAAAGATGGAAGGGGCTGAACAAAACAGTGAGAAGGTTTTCAGGTTGGGCTGGTACAACAAGGACAGAAACCGACTTGTAAAGGTGGTGTTTACAAACGAAACCACGAAGGAGGATATTCTCGAAAGGAAGAGTCGTCTGCAGCATGTGGAGGGATACAAAAAAGTATTCCTGCAAAGGGACAGGACGAAGGAGGAGAGATCCAGGGCAGAAGAGGCAAGGAGGTAGCGCAGGGAGAGAGGAGCAAACCAGGAAATCGCAGCCCCCAACACAACAGTCCCAGAGACAAGAGGGGAACCCAAGACCAGCATCCCAGCAACACCAGAGGGGAGGGCAACACCACCACCCCCCTCTGCATAGAAACCCTCCCTTCCCCTCACCCTATCTGCCCCCACCCAATCCTCCCTCCCCCCCCCCCCACCATTCTGACCCTGTCACCCCTCCCGCATTCCCGTCATGTCCCCCCTCCCACCTTTCACCCCCCCGTCTCCCCTCCCACCTTTCCCCCCTGTCTCCCCTCCCCCTTCATCCCATACCCTCCCTATCCCTCCTCCCCCACACCCCGTATCCTCCATGTCCCCCCTATCTCCTTAACCCACACCCTACCTGTCCCCCCTTCCCTTAAAGCCCCACCCCCCCACCCCAAAATCCTCTGAGACCCTGAAAAACCACCTCACAGATCTTCTCACCCATGGAACAGCTTCCCACGCCAGCAGAATGCTCGCCAAGAAAGGGACATGAATATGAACAGAAGAAAGTGAGTTTCAAGGCAATGTACACTAACATAGATGGGATTACAAATAAAACAAGTGAACTCGGAGAATGGGCACTAGAAGAAAACCCAGACATAATAGCACTCACAGAAACAAAGCTAACAAAAACCATAACAAACGCAGTGTTTCCACAGGGCTACTATGTAGTGAGGAAAGAGAGAGAAGGGAGTGGAGGAGGTGGTGTAGCTTTGCTAATAAGAGAAGGTTGGAGTTTCGAAGAGATGGTAATTCAGAACAGTGAAGGTTTCAGTGACTACATATCAGGCACCATAGCAACTGGAGGACAGAGAATTATAGTTGTAGTCATATATAACCCCCCACCGAATGACAGAAGACCCAGATAGGAATATGATAGAAACAACTTGGCCACCATCAATATAATAGAGAGAGCAGCCTCTGTGGCTAGCAGGAACGGATCCAGCCTACTAATCATGAGCGACTTCAAGCATGGGAAGATTGGGGGAACAGAGACCCACATGAAGGCCCGAACACATGGAGAGCTAAGCTGCTGGATGTGGCAACAAGAAACTATCTAAGTCAACACGTCAAGGGACCGACAAGAATGAGAGGAGGGGATGAACCAGCCTTGCTTGATCTGATATTTACCCTAAATGAGTCGGATATAAGGGAAGTTAAGATGGAAGCCCCCTTGGGAATGAGTGATCATAGTGTATTGAGCTTTGAGTACCTGGTTGAGCTAGGAATTATCACCCCCAAAAAAGAACTGGGAAACAAAGGGCTGGCGTACCGAAAGGGAAACTATGAGGAGATGAATAAATTTCTATGGGATATACATTGGGACACAACTCGGAACCAAGTCCGTACAAGACATGATGAACTATGTCACCCACAAATGTCAGAAGGCTGTAAACAGGTTTGTCCCAGCCCGACAGTAAAAAACAGAGAAGCAAAGGAAGAATCCATGGTTTAATAGAGAATGTATGAAAGCAAAGGAGCTGAACAAAAGAGCATGGAAGAACTTCCGTAATAACAGAACACCAGAAAGTAGAGAGAGATACCAGAGAACCAGGACCGAGTATGTTAGTGTGAGAAGAGCAGCTGAGAAAAGGTTTGAAAATGATATAGCTAATAAAGCCAAGGCCGAACCAAAGCTACTACACAGTCACATCAGGAGGAAGACAACAGTGAAGGAACAGGTGATGAAACTTAGGGTGGGCGAGGACAGATACACAGAGAATAACAAAGAGGTGTGTGAAGAACTCAACAAAAGGTTCCAGGAGGTTTTACAATAGAACAGGCAGAAGAAGTCACGGCGCTAGGAGAGGTGGCAGCAAACCAGGTGACCTTGGAAACGTTCGAAATTATAAGAGGTGAGGTCAAGAAGCACCTATTAGAACTGGATGTGAGAAAAGCTGTTGGGCCGGACGGAATCTCACCATGGGTATTGAAAGAGTGTGCAGGAGCACTTTGCTTGCCACTCTCCATAGTGTATAGTAGGTCACTGGAAAAGGGAGACCTACCAGAAATATGGAAGACTGCTAATGTAGTACCAATATACGAAAAGGGTGACAGACAAGAGGCACTGAACTACAGGTCAGTGTCCTTAACTTGTATACCATGCAAGGTGATGGAGAAGATCGTGAGAAAAAACCTAGTAACACATCTGGAGAGAAGAGATTTCGTGACAACCCATCAACATGGGTTCAGGAAGGATAAATCTTGCCTTACAGGCTTGATAGAATTCTACGATCAGGTGACAAAGATTAAGCAAGAAAGAGAAGGATGGGCGGACTGCATTTTTTTGGACTGTCGGAAAGCCTTTGACACAGTACCCCATAAAAGGTTGATGCATAAGCTGGAAAAACAGGCAGGAGTAACAGGTAGGGCGCTCCAGTGGATAAGGGAATACCTAAGCAATAGGAAGCAGAGAGTTACAGTGAGGGGAGAGACCTCAGAATGGCGTGAAGTCACCAGTGGAGTCCCACAGGGCTCTGTGCTTGGACCTATCCTGTTTCTGATATACGTAAGTGATCTCCCAGAGGGTATAGACTCATTCCTCTCAATGTTTGCTGACGACGCCAAAATTATGAGAAGGATTAAGACAGAGGAGGACAGCTTGAGGCTTCAAGAAGACCTGGACAAGCTGCAGGAATGGTCGAACAAATGGCTGTTAGAGTTTAACCCAAGCAAATGTAATGTAATGAAGATAGGGGGAGGAAATAGGAAACCATATATAAGGTATCATTTGGGAGATGAGATACTTGAAGAGTCAGAGAGAGAAAGACCTGGGGGTTGATATCAGGCCAGATCTGTCCCCTGAAGCTCATATCAAGAGGATAACATCAGCCGTATATGCCAGGTTGGCTAACATAAGAACGGCCTTTAGAAACTTGTGTAAGGAATCTTTCAGAACATTATATACCATATATGTCAGACCAATCCTGGAGTATGCGGCTCCAGCATGGAGTCCATATCTAGTCAAGCATAAGACTAAACTGGAAAAGGTTCAAAGGTTTGCCACCAGACTAGTACCCGAGCAGAGAGGTATGAGCTATGAGGAGAGACTACGGGACTTAAACCTCACTTCGTTGGAAGACAGAAGAGTTAGGAGGGCACATGATCACCACATTCAAGATTCTCAAGGGAATCGACAGGGTAGATAAAGACAGGCTATTTAACACAAGGGGCACACGCACTAGGAGACACAGATGGAAACAGAGTGCCCAAATGAGCCACAGAGATATTAGAAAGAACTTTTTTAGTGTCAGAGTGGTTGACAAATGGAATGCATTAGGAAGTAATGTGGTGGAGGCTGACTCCATACACAGTTTCAAGTGTAGATATGATAGAGCCCAATAGGCTCAGGAACCTGTACACCTGTTGATTGACGGTTGAGAGGTGGGACCAAAGAGCCAGAGCTCAACCCCCACAAGCACAACTAGGTGAGTACAACTAGGTAAGTACACACACACGATCATTCCTGCAGCTTGTCCAGGTCTTATTGAAGCCTCAAGCTGTCCTCCTCAGTCTTAATCCTTCTCATAATGTTTTTCCTTTCACATGTGAGGCATGTATATAGTATGTATATAAAAACACTCGCCTCTTCGAATGCAACGTTGTGTCAAAATTTCAATGCAATCGGTAAAGAGGTTTCAAAGATTTCCTTCACATAAAAATCACATGAAAAACACAATATTTCAAAAAAGCATGCTTTTCCCTGTTACGGCCCTATTGGGTCGCAACTGGATTCTTCTCAGATGTTATTAGAGTTTGGGTATCCAGCCCCACGTTAGTAGTGGCTTTCAAGGGGTGTGTTCCGTAACTCAAGTAAATTAAAGGGGAAGGGATACAAATGCTCAAATATATATATATAATCACCACCACCATAAATAAATATATAAACTGTCACACGGGGGGTATAAATACACAATGTACAGAATCGTCTTCCTCCAAAGACACAGGATGCTCCACGGTGCTCAAGATGAGTAGCCCTGGTTCTCTTCTTCGTGGCCCACGATGAATCCTTTGATTCTCTCGGCGAATCTACCCCGGCCACAGGCCAGCCAAATCACAGACCCACTGGGTGCACCGTCGTGGAGGCCTTCAACCACAAATCCAGTCTGTAGCTGGCAGGTTCCGGTCAGCTCCGCTGTGTAGGCCACTCCACGATCGATACTAGGGTTGCGAGCCCTAGGCAGGAGCCTCGTGTGATTCCGCAGATCACTCTCCTCTCTCTGCACCTCAGTGGCCAGTCTCTCCCACCAGCCAGCCCCCAGATAAGACGATTCCTGGTACTGCCACGTCACAGGCAGGCTAACACACTCAACAGTGTTCATCCGGGGGGTGACTCACAGCTTTTGCAGCAAACACGTGGAAAGACTATGGCTGCCTTGGGTAGACTGCCCCATCATCCGATACAGCAGTCCCAGGTCGACTCTGTAATCAGACACGTCATTAGTACTAGGGACACTCTAGGGCACCTCACTTTCAGTCTTAGACACAAACGTCCACCTATCCACTCCATAGATGGCGTAGCTGCCTAAGCGCCACCTCACCAGAGGTCAGCAGCGGCTATGTCACGAGCTGATTAAGACGGGAAACCAGCCCTTGTGGCCGGTATATCTCGTCCTCACTAGATGGCGTCGTCCATTTGGAGGGGGTTTCGGGAGCTGACCCACAGATGGCGTTGTCGTCACGGCTTCGTGCTCGGACGCTGGACTCGGGTCCGTAACATTCCCCGTCACAGACGTGACACCTATACAGTTTGTATATAAAAAACCTGCTCGGATGTGAATGGAACGTTAAGTAAAAATTTCAAAACAATCAGTGAAGAACTTTCGGAGATTAGCGATTTTGAACAAACGAACATTTCCATTTTTATTTATATAGATTTATTTATTTATTTGTTTATTTATTTATGTACTAGCAGTACCCAGCCACGCGTTGCTGTGGCTCAGAAACGCATGTGCGTTGCTGACCCACAGCAACCTTCCCAGTCCTCCCCACCATTTCCTCCTCACCCATCTCCTCAGCCACCCAACCATTCCCCACTCCACTGTCCCCTCGTCCTCCCCACCATTCCCATCTCCCCACCATCTGCACCACCATCTTCACCACCACCTTCATCAGCATCTTCACCACCATCTTCACCACCACCTTCACCACCACGTTCACCACCACCTTCACCACCACCATCACCTACACCACCACCTTCACTACCACCTTCACCACCATCTTCACCACCACCTTTATCAGCATCTTCACCACCACCTTCACCACCATCTTCACCACCATCTTCACCACCACCTTCATCAGCATCTTCACCACCACCTTCACCACCATCTTCACCACCACCTTCACCACCATCTTCACCACCATCTTCACCACCACCTTCACCACCACCTTCACCACCATCTTCACCAGCATCTTCACCACCATCTTCACCACCACCTTCACCACCACCTTCACCACCATCTTCACCACCACCTTCACCACCACCTTCACCACCATCTTCACCACCATCTTCACCACCACCTTCACCACCATCTTCACCACCACCTTCACCACCATCTTCACCACCACCTTCACCAGCATCTTCACCACCACCTTCACCACCATCTTCACCACCACCTTCACCACCATCTTCACCACCATCTTCACCACCACCTTCATCAGCATCTTCACCACCACCTTCACCACCATCTTCACCACCACCTTCACCACCATCTTCACCACCACCTTCACCACCATCTTCACCACCACCTTCACCACCATCTTCACCACCACCTTCACCACCACCTTCACCAGCATCTTCACCACCACCTTCACCACCACCTTCACCAGCATCTTCACCAGCATCTTCACCACCACCTTCACCACCACCTTCACCACCATCTTCACCACCACCTTCACCACCACCTTCACCACCACCTTCACCAGCATCTTCACCACCACCTTCACCACCATCTTCACCACCACCTTCACCACCATCTTCACCACCACCTTCACCACCACCTTCACCACCACCTTCACCACCACCTTCACCACCACCTTCACCACCACCTTCACCACCACCTTCACCAACATCTTCACCACCACCTTCACCACCACCTTCACCACCACCTTCACCACCACCTTCACAGCCCTACTTCCAGTATTCCTAAATTTTAAATCCATTTCCCTTCCCCCTATCACTGATGGCTCTTAAGTCTTCTGGACAGAGCGCTCCTCCTCGCACTATATTACTGCTCCACAACTATATCTATATAAATAAAAATGTAAATGTTCGTTTGTTCAAAATCGCTAATTTCCGAAAGTTCCTCACCGATTGCTTTTAAATTTTGACACAACGTTGCATTGAAATAGGCGCATGTTTTTATATACCTACTATATACATGACTCACTTTGGACAGGAAAAAACATGCTTTTTGTGAAAAATGCCACCATCTGTTGGACGTCAGAGCAACACACGCTGTAATCTCCGAAAGCTCATCACCAATTACTTTGAAATTTTGACACAACGTTCCTTTCGAATTCGCGTGTGTTTTGATGTACCTACGATATATATGCCACACCTGTGACAGGTAAAAACATGCTTTGCTTGAAAAACGGCGTCATCTGGTGCACGTAATAGCAACACAAGTTGTATAAAATATGTTTTGATTCCATTTCAGTGTTTCCGATTGCATTGATAAATTGAATTTTCATAGATTTCTATTTATTTTCATTTTGATTTCATTATTTTGTGTGACATTGCATTGGAATTGAGCTGTGTTGTTTATCATACTTTTCATTTCGTGAGTATAGTATATTTTTTATTTTTTCATTTCGTTTTTTTTAACTGTTCTTATTTTTCAGTGCTATTGGCAGAGGAATTGAGCTGTGTCAATTGATCTGCATTTTAATTGAAATATTTTTTTAGTATTTTTTTGTTTTGTTTTTAAAAACAAGAAAATGGACAACGCGTATATTTCACTGCTGCAAATGTGCAACAAATAGCTATGAATCCACCGGCTACAACGTTAACTGCTTTCTTAACGTTATGTCAAAATGACCCGTTTGCGAAAACACTGCTGTATTCGGAAGTGCCTCTATATTACATATGGAATGCGAGCAGAAAATCATTTGAACGACGCAGAAGAGGAGAGCAAGTCGATGGACATCCTAGTATATTCAAATAAACTATGATAGGTACACTGTACACCGTGCATCCCAATCATGGTAAATGCTTCTTTATTCGCATGCTGTTGGTAAATGTGCTCGGTCCAACGTCTTTCCAGCAACTGAGATTTTTCAACGGCGTTACACATGCCACTTTCCGTAGTGCATGTCAAACTCTGTATTTATTTGAGAACGACAGACACTGGGATGTATGCATTAATGATGCATCAAACACGTCACATCCAAATCAAATTCGTGTATTGTTTGCAATCATATTGACCGCCTGTTTTCCTTCATCTCAAACAGAGTTATGGGAGAAATATAAATAGCACTTAGCTTAAAATATTGTCCGTCGAATACGCAAGGAAAATTCAAATATGAACATGGATTTCACAGCAGAAATCTACAGCGAAGCATTGATAATGATTAAGGATTTGTGCTTATAAATTGCGAACAAAGTTCTCAGTCAATTGGGAATGCCGTCACCGAATCGATCTGCTGCTGTTTCGTTCGATGTAGAATTGCGTCGTGAGCAAAATTACAGCACGGGTGATCTGTTGTTGTATGTGCAATCAAATATCCCTAAGCTAACGTTTGAGCAAAAAGACATTTACGATCATATAATTCAAATTTTCAATAACGGGCTTGGAAAAATCTTCTTCTTAGACGTGCCAGGAGGAACTGGTAAAACCTTCCTAATTAGATTGATTCTGGCAGCAATTCGATCCCAAAATGGCATAGTCTTAGCTCTTGCATCGTCCTGAATAGCTGCGACATTACTACCAGGGGAAAGAACTGCTCATTCGGCTTTGAAATTGACATTGAACATGAAATTTATTGAAACTCCCAAGTGCAATATTTCCAAAGCATCCAGCAAGGGTAAAGTATTGCTGAAATGCAAACTTATTGTTTGGGATGAATGCACAATGGACTACAAAAAATCACTCAAGGCTCCTGATCGATCATTGAAAGATTTGCGTGGAAACATCAGACCATTTGGGAATGCATTAATACTGCTTGCAGGAGATTTCAGGCAAACATTACCTGTAATTCCTCGATCGACACCAGCGGACGAAATAAATGCTTGCCTGAAATACTCTACTTTGTGGCGCCACGTAAAGACGTTAAAATTAACTACAAATTTGCGTGTCCAGCTGCAAAACGATCCATCAGCTGAGATATTCTCACATTAATTTCTGGAAATTGGGAACGGAAACGTGCCAGTTCATCTGACCTCAGGACGAATTTCATTGCGTCATAACTTCTGCAATTTAGTGACGTCAAAAGAGGAATTGGTTGAAAGAGTAATTCCCAATATTCAGACCAATTATAAGAATCATGATTGGCTGAGTGAACGAGCTATTCTTACGACAAAGAACAAAGACGTCTATGAACTTAACAATATTATTCAGTCTTACATTCAAAGTGAGGAAGTCACATACAAGTCCGTCGTCATTGTTGTGGAAGCAGATGAAGCGGTTAATTATCCAAACAGAATTTATTAATTCACTCGATCTGCCAGGAATACCACCGCACTTACTGCAATTGAAAAGCTTTGCAACGTCACGTGGCTTGCAGTGAAAAAAATATTCAGAAACGTCGTAGAAGCAACATTCTTGACAGGACCTTACAAAGATGAAGATGTCCTTATTCCTCGCATTCCTATCATTCCAACAGATATGACATTTCAATTTAAGAGATTGTAATTTCCAATTCGAATGGAGTTTGCAATCACCATCAACAAAGCTCAGGGCCAATCTTTCGAATTGTGCAGTTTATATCTAGACACAGATTGCTTCTCACATGGACAATTATATGTTGCGTGTTCTAGAGTCGGCAAAACAGACAATCTCTATATCTCCCCAGACAATGGAACAACAAAAAGTATTGTATACCTACAAGCATTGTGAAATTAAACATATTAGAATTGTGCGCTTTCTGTTTTCTTTCCTTTCCATTTAAACAGACTGAACCACAGCAACGCGTGGCGGGTACATCTAGTATCTATATAAATAAAAATGGAAATGTTCGTTTGTTCAAAATCGCTAATCTCCGAAAGTTCTTCATCGATTGCTTTGAAATTTTCACACAACGTTCCATTCGCATCCGGTCAGGTTTTTATGTACATGCTATATAGATGTCATGTCTGTGACGGGGAAGCACAGGCTTTTTTGGAATACTGTGTTTTTCATGAGGGGAAATCTTCGAAACCTCTTTACCGACTGCTTTGAAATTTTGACACAACGTTGCATTCGAATTGGCGAATCTTTTTTTTTATATCTAATATATTCATGCCTCACATTTGACAGGAAAAAATATATATATATATTTTTTTTTAAACAGCGCCATCTGTTGAATGTGAGAGCAACACAATGTAATCTTCGAAAGTTTTTCACCGATTGCTTTGAAATTTAGACACAACGATCCATTCGAATGCACGTGTGTTTTTATATACCTACTATATAGATACCACACCCATGACAGGTAAAAACATGTTTTTTTTTTAAACAGCGCCATCTGTTGCTTGTAGGAGCAACATTCGCAATACTAAATATGTTACAATTCCATTTCAATGTTTCTGATTGCATTGATAAATTTTATTTTTATAGATTTTGATTTATTTTATTATTTTTTTATTATTTTGTGTGATATTGTGTTGGAATTCAGCTGTGTTGTTTACCATACCGTTCATTTTGTAAGTATAAGTATATATGCCACACCTGTAACAGGTAAAACTATAGTTTTCTTGAAAAGCAGCACCATCTGCTGCATGTAAGAGCAACACACATGATATACTAAATATGTTTCAATTCAATTTCAATGTTTCTGATTTCACTGATTAATTGAATTTTCATAGGTTTTGATTTATTTTCATTTTGATATAATTATTTTGTTTGAATTCTGTTGGAATTGAGCTGTGTTGTTTACCATACCGTCATTTCGTGAGTATAGTTTATTTTAGGTTGCTAGCCACTCCACCATCCCCTCTTCCTTCCCACCGTGCCCCACACCCCAATCCCTTTGTCCTCCCCACCATTCTCATTTCCCCCCCATCCCTTCGTCCCCACCATCCCAAACTCCCCCTTCCCTTGTCTTTCCCCACCATTACCCCCTCGTACTTCCCAACATCTCCCACTTCTGTCCCCTCATCATCCCCACCATTCCCCACTCCCTCGTCCGATGCCTTCCCAAATGGTCTGATGTTCCCATCAGAGAATTGGAAACATCAAGTGATCTGATGTTCCCATCACTGAAATATAAGAAAAACAGTTAAAAAATGAAATGAAAATATGAAAAAATATATAAATAAACTATACTCACGAAATGAACTGTATGGTAAACAACACAGCTCAATTCCAATGCAATTCCCACAAAATAATTAAAACAAGATGAAAATAAATCAAAATCTAGGAAAATTCAATTTATCAATGCAATCAGAAACATTGAAATGGAATTAAAGGTATTTAGTATAGTATGTGTGTTGCTCTTACATGCAACAGATGGCTTTTTTTTTCAAGAAAAAACATAGTTTTACCTGTCACAGGTGTGGTATCTATACTTATATTTACTAAATGAACGGTATGGTGAACAACACAGTTCAATTCCAAATCAATATCACACAAAATAATTTAAGAAAAAATTTAATGAATCGAAATCTATGAAAATAAATTTTATTAATGCAATCGGAAACATTGAAGTGGAATCCGTGACATATTCAGTAAAGTGTGCGTGTTGCTATTATGTGCAACAGATGGCGCTGTTTTTCAAAAACGCATGTTTTTGCCTGTCACAGTGGTGGCATCTATATAGTAGGTATATACAACCACGCTCCTATTCGAACGCAACGTTGTGTCAAAATTTCGAAGCAATTGGTGAAGAACTTTCAAAGATTACAGCGTGTGTTGCTCTTACATCCAACAAATGACGGTTTTTTCTAAAAAGCATGTTTTTTCCTGTCACAGGTGAGGCATGAATATAGTAGATATATAAAAAGACGTGCTTATTCGAATGCATCTTTGTGTCAAAATTTCAAAGCAATCGGAAAAGAGGTCGCGAAAATTTTCCTCACATGAAAAACAAAGTTTTTCCGAAAAAGCATGCTTTTTACCGTCACAGACGTGACATCTATGTAGTATATATATATAAACCTGGCCGGATGCGAATGGAACATTGTGTGAAAATTTCAAAGCAGTCGGTGAAGAGCTTTTGGAGATTAGCGATTTTGAACAAACGAACATTTCCATTTTTATTTATATAGATATATATATACAGGAAGGTATATTGGGATTGTAAGGATACATAGCATAGTGATTACATTCTTGTAAAGGCACTAGTAAGTGCAGCATTTCGGGCAGGTCCTTAATCTTACAGAAAATTTTAAGTAGGTAAACACTAGCAAAATTTTTAAATTGATAACAGGTACATTGCAAGAAAAAAATGAGATGATAGAGATTTGAATGTATATTAAAGCACATAGGTAGCTCAGATGGATTGCATTGACAGTTTGAATAATAATTTAACAAAGATTAATAGGCACAATAAAGCATATTGCTAGCACATATAAGAAGACAGCAATGATCACAATGGTAAAGTTGATTGGATTAAGTATAAAGATTGCGAGATTGGGTAACACTAGATACAGAGCAATTTTAAATCACAGAGTAGGAAACTATGAAGATGAAATTAGGTACTTAATTATAATAATTAAGTAGTAATAATTTACCTAATAAATAATAATATTCTAATAGTGCTTATTATAATTATAAATCCCATATACCCATCCTATGGGCAGTAGTGGACACAAAATACTCATCCTGATGGTGGTAGAGGACCCCTTGCTCATTACCCCATTACCTGTGGGCGGTACGGGACCCCATACCCATCCTGTGGGTGATATTGGACCCAATGCCCATCCTGTGGGCGGTATTGGACCCCATATCAATCCTGTGGGTGGTAGTGACCCCATACCCATCCTGGGGGGAAGTAGTGCCCCCACCCCATACCTATCCTGTGAGTGGTTGTTGACCCAATATCCATCATGTGGGCGGTAGTTGACCTCATACCCATCTTGTAGGCGATAGTGGACCCCATACTCATTTTGTGGGCGGTAGTGGCGCATATATCCATCCTGTGGATGGTTATGACCCCCATACCCACCCTGTGGGCGGAAGTCGACCCCCCCATACCCATCCGGCGGAAGATAGTGGTCCCCAAAGCCATCCTATCGGCGGTAGTGAACCTTCCTGAGGATGAAAGTGTCATGTTCACAGAAAATGGTACTATCCGTTTTCTATGTGCGGCGGAGCAGACACCAAAGAAGGTAAACAAAGAGCGTACAGGACACCCGCCAAGCTTGGTAGCTACTAGTCATGTATCAGTTTAACTAGTAAAGTCAGTAACTAAGCAATGACTTTATATCAACCCTACAATTAAGACTTCCTCAGTAACACACAAACACCACATTGGCGACGAGGATGAACTGGGAACGCAGGTATTTTGTTCAACTTAAAACAAGGAAGGAGCATGCTGTCTCGCCCAGACGAGGAAGGAGAAATCAATGCTGTGTGCTAACCAATGCTATGTGCTAACCAATGCTATGTGCTAACCAATGCTATGTGCTACCCCAAGCTATGTGCTGACTCAAGCTGTGTACTGAGTAATCTGAGCCGATGCTGTGTACGAAACGACGCTTTGATGTGTACAAAACCTGATGTTGTGGTTACGAAACGACGCTTCGTGCTACAAAATTCTTCACGCTGTGAAGAACTGCTGTACCAACTGCTGCACCAACTGCTGCCAACTGCTGTACCAACTGCTCACTACTGCTGTGCCAACTGGTGACAACTGCTGTGCTGCTGTGAGTAGGAACAACACATGTACACAAGGGCTAGGTAAGAAGTCAGTTGCTGCTATATTGTGCACTGTTGTGAACTTTTGCATTAAAATGCTTGTGTGCTTTGCAAAATTAAAGTAATTACAGTGAATTCTTGACTAACATATACAGTGCAGTAAGTGTTTAATATTCTGAGGAACATTTAAGTGATAAGTTACATTTATTCAGTAAAAATGGCAAATATACCTCAGTTTCCTGCAATTGATCCTGACTGTGATCAGACAAACCTGTCACAGAGGTGGATCAAATGGCTTAAAATGTTTGAAATTTTGTTGATAGTTTCTGACATCAAAAGTGCTGAAAGAACAACCTGTCCTCTTAAAAAGAACGTCAACATTTGCCGTTTGACTCTACGGCTGTTTTTGGACGTTATTTTGTGTAAAACTACGTCTATTTTCGCTTCCATGGACTATCTCTTGTTATACAATGAAATACCACACTCTTATTATTCTATAACTCACTGACTATGCTCTGATATTTGTTCTTCAAGTAAAAATATATATATTTTTG
>NC_091234.1:2618874-2633874 GCF_040958095.1 Procambarus clarkii | reverse complement strand
AGGAAATTTTTGTATATTTCTTTGGCATCTTTGTTTAGTTAGTTTAAATCTATGACCTTTTGTTCTTGAAGTTCCAGGTCTCGGGAAATCTTCCCTATCGATTTTATCAATTCCTGTTACTATTTTGTACATAGTGATTTTATCACCTCTTTTTGTTGTCTTCTAGTTTTGGCATATTTAATGCCTCTGACCTCTCCACATAGCTCTTGCCCTTTAGTTCTGGGAGCCACTTAGTAGCATGTCTTTGCACCTTTTCCAGTTTGTTGATGTGCTTCTTAAGATATGGGCACCACACAACCGCTGCATATTCTAGCCTTGGCCGAACAAAACTAGTGAACAATTTCTTTAGTATTTCGCCATCCATGTATTTAAACGAAATTCTGAAGTTAGAAAGCGTGGCATAGGCTCCTCACACAACGTTCTTTATGTGGGCCTCAAGTGATAGTTTTCTATCTAGAATCAACCCTAGACCTCTTTCTTTTATCAGAATTATATAAAGATTTCTCACATAATTTGTAGGTTGTGTGGGATCTATGTTCTATTCCACATTCCATAACATGGCATTTATTCACATTAAATTTCATTTGCCAAGTGGTGCTCCATATATTTATTTTGTCCAGGTTTTCTTGAAGGGCATGACAATCAATTAAATTTTTTATCCATCCCATTATCTTAGCATCATCAGCAAACATGTTTATATAATTCTGTATTCCAACTGGTAGATCATTTATGTAGACAATGAACATTTCTGGTGCATGTACTGTGGTACTCCACTTGTGACACTTCTCCAGTCCGATTGCCTCTGATTACTGCCCTCATTTTTCTATCAGTCAGAAAATTTTTCATCCATGTTAGAAGCTTACCTGTCACCCATCCAAAATTTTCTAGTTTCCAGAACACACTTGTCAATGATTCAGGTCTATAACTGAGAGGGGTGGGGTCTTCCCTGTTGCCACTTTTGTAGATTGGAACTATGTTAGCCTTTTTCCACATGTTTGCTATGACTCCTGTACACAGGGATGCCTGAAAGATCAGGTGAAGTGGAAGGCTGAGCTCAGATGCACATTCTCTCAGAACCCATGGTGAAACTCCATCTGGACCAACTGCTTTGTTCTTACTTAGCTCCTTTAGCATATTTTCCACTTCATCTCTAGACACCTCTATACGCTCTATGATGTTCTCAGAAATTCTTATTGTGTCTGGTTCTCTTAAGATTTCATTTTGTATAAACACACTTTGGAACTTTTGGTTTAATGTTTCACACATTGCATTATCATTTTCTGTGAATCTGTTTCCTATTTTCAACCTCTGGATATTATCCTTTACCTGCAATTTGTTGTTTATGAATTTGTAGAATAGGCCCAGTTCTGTTTTACATTTATCCATTATCCCTTTTTAAAAATTTCTTTCTGCCTCTCCCCTTACTGCTGTATAGTTGTTTCTCGCAGCTTTGTATCGCTGGTATGATTGGGGGTTTGGCTTCTATGTTGATACCTGCTTGATGGGGTTCTGCTCTTCTACTCCCCAAGCCCGCCCCGAGGCCAGGCTCGACTTGTGAAAGTTTGGTCCACCAGGCTGTTGCTTGGAGCGGCCCGCAGGGCCACATACCCACCACAGCCCGGCTGATCCGGAACTTCTCTTAGAAAACAGTCCAGTTTTCTCCTGAAGATGTCCACGGTTGTTCCGGCAATATTTCTTATAGTCGCTGGGAGGACGTTGAACAACCGCGGACCTCTGATGTTTATACAGTGCTCTCTGATTGTGCCTGTGGCACCTCTGCTCTTCACTGGTTCAATCTTGCATTTTTTTCCATATCGTTCACTCCAGTACGTTGTTATTTTACTGTGTAGATTTGGGACCTGGCCCTCCAGTATCTTCCATGTGTATATTATTTGGTATCTCTCTCGTCTCCTTTCTAGAGAGTACATTTGGAGAGCTTTGAGACGATCCCAATAATTTAGGTGTTTTATCTCGTCTATGCGTGCCGTATATGTTCTCTGTATTCCCTCTATTTCAGCAATCTCTCCTGCTCTGAAGGGGGAAGTGAATACTGAGCAGTACTCGATACGGGACAACATAAGTGACTTGAAGAGTACAACCATTGTGATGGGATCCCTGGATTTGAAAGTTCTCATAATCCATCCGATCATTTTTCTGGCTGACGCAATATTTGCTTGGTTATGCTCCCTAAACGTTAGATCGTCGGACATCATTATTCCCAAATCCTTGACATGCTGTTTTTCTACTATGGGAAGATTCGATTGTGTTTTGTACCCTGTATTATGTTTCAGATCTTCATTTTTGCCATACCTGAAATTTATCACTGTTAAACATCATGTTATTTTCTGCTGCCCAATCTGCTTTGTTGACATCTGCTTGTAGTTTTTCAATGTCTTTCATTCCATTTTTGTGTCTTTTGGTCTGTGGCCCTCTCTCAATTTCTGTTGAACCAATCCTGTTTTCTGGCCCTGCATCTCTGTTTTGGTATGAATGTTTGTGTGCCTTCATTGTATATTTTGCAAAATTTGGCATACATTTAATTTACTTCCCTGTCTAGCAACAAGTCTGCCTAATTACTTATTAAACAAATTTTGAAGTTCCCCATAGTGACCTCTCTCTCTTGAAATCAAGTTTATCAACTGTTTCAATATCCCCATTTTCTGTGTGTGTGTGTTTGGAGGCTAAGCTTGCTGATACCATGTGTGTGTGTGTGTGTGTGTTTGGAGGCTAAGCTTGCTGATACCGTTTGTGTGTGTGTGTGTATTTGGAGGCTAAGCTTGCTGATACCATGTGTGTGTGTGTGTTTGGAGGCTAAGCTTGCTGATACCATGTGTGTGTGTGTGTTTAGAGGCTAAGCTTGCTGATACCATTTGTGTGTGTGTGTTTAGAGGCTAAGCTTGCTGATACCATGTGTGTATTTGGAGGCTAAGCTTGCTGATACCATGTGTGTGTGTGTTTGGAGGCTAAGCTTGCTGATACCATGTGTGTGTGTGTTTGGAGGCTAAGCTTGCTGATACCATGTGTGTGTGTGTGTGTGTGTTTGGAGGCTAAGCTTGCTGATACTATGTGTGTGTGTGTGTTTGGAGGCTAAGCTTGCTGATACCATGTGTGTGTGTGTGTTTGGAGGCTAAGCTTGCTGATACCATGTGTGTGTGTGTGTTTGGAGGCTAAGTTTGCTGATACTATGTGTGTATTTGGAGGCTAAGCTTGCTGATACCATTTGTGTGTGTGTGTTTAGAGGCTAAGCTTGCTGATACCGTTTGTGTGTGTGTGTGTATTTGGAGGCTAAGCTTGCTGATACCAAGTGTGTGTGTGTGTTTGGAGGCTAAGCTTGCTGATACCATTTGTGTGTGTGTGTTTAGAGGCTAAGCTTGCTGATACCGTTTGTGTGTGTGTGTGTGTGTGTTTGGAGGCTAAGCTTGCTGATACCGTTTGTGTGTGTGTGTGTGTGTTTAGAGGCTAAGCTTGCTGATACCATGTGTGTATTTGGAGGCTAAGCTTGCTGATACCATTTGTGTGTTTGTGTTTAGAGGGTAAGCTTGCTGATACCATGTGTGTATTTGGAGGCTAAGCTTGCTGATACCATATGTGTGTGTGTTTGGAGGCTAAGCTTGCTGATACCATGTGTGTGTGTGTTTGGAGGCTAAGCTTGCTGATACCATGTGTGTGTGTGTGTTTGGAGGCTAAGCTTGCTGATACCATGTGTGTGTGTGTGTTTGGAGGCTAAGCTTGCTGATACCATGTGTGTGTGTGTGTTTGGAGGCTAAGCTTGCTGATACCATGTGTGTGTGTGTGTTTGGAGGCTAAGCTTGCTGATACCATGTGTGTGTGTGTGTTTGGAGGCTAAGTTTGCTAACACCGTGTGTGTTAGCACCTATTTTTACTCACCTGTTTAAATAATAATAGGGGTGTGTACCACCTCTGGTGCAATTGTAGGGACCCACAGCCTTGAAGAAAATAAAGAGTATTCAGAGAAGACCTTGTGGATTCTCACTGAACACTAATCTTTTCTTCTCCTACCACCCCTCTTATTTTGTTTTATGCTGTATTCTATTATATATCATATAAATACATAGCCAAATGGCAATATTTATTATGTCTATACAAAAAGAAGACATCCACTTTATTTTTTTTCTCTCCTTTGTTTCTATGTGGATTTTGTTGTGACTAATGATTCTCCTCCTTCCCATCAACAGGTCTTCCTCACTGGGCTTGCTTGGCTTTTGTGTTACTGTGAGGGTGCCATCATCGTTTACCCTTCAAGACTGACTCATGCTGGCATTGCATTTGTGGACTTCCCTTTACAGTAAACAGTCCTTCTCCATATGGTGATTGTCCAGGGCAAGCAGGGTGTGACTGCCATCTTGGAGAAGCAGGGACTTTTAATATGAAGAATCTTCCGTCTTCTCTACTTACGCCAGCTTGTGCCGGCCTTGCATTCTTGTTACTTCATGGCCCTTGGGCCTTTTTTATTTATTTTACATAATAAATTTTTTGATTACTACCCGTGTTTCACAAGAGATCCTTAACATTTTAAGCACCAATTGTATTGACTAATGTACGTCTTGTAACCTTTAAGACATAAATAGACAAGACATAGATAAATGAGTGAATAATACTGAGTGACTAGGTTAGGGCGAGGAACATAGTACAGTGTCTGGCTTTGGAAGAATGCCTACTGTTTTAGAAACCTTATAGCCATGATCATAATCGTATGGGTTAAAAAGCATTTGTTGTCATTCCTACACTGTGGCTTGTTGAGCTTGAAACCTTTGCTCCTTGTTCGTGTTACATCTGACCTTTTGAAGAAATTGTATGAATCAATATCCTCCAAATTGTTCAGTATTTTAAAGCTTTCGCTCTATTACTCTATCATTTGCATATATCTAAGCATATAGATTAGATATAGATTTAGATTAGATTTTTTATTCAGGTAAAGGTACATACATTGCAGATGAGTTACAAAGGGAAAGACATTGACTAGAGTTCACTAGCTCTATTGGAAGAGAAACGTCTGCAAGACAAGTGTGGGCAAAAATTAAGGTAGCAGCGGCTTACAACGACCCCCAACGGCTTCATTTTGTATCTTCTCCAACTTGCCCATCCTACCTTTACCAAAACAAGAAATGACAGGTGCAGCATAATCAATAAGAAATCTTACAGTACTCAAGTACATCATTCGTAGCACTTGGACTCCCACTCCTTTCCACAGCATGCCAAGGCCTTCAGAGGTTGTAATCTCTTCCGACATTGACTCAACAGTCTGTTCATCTCAGTTTCCAAACTCTCATAGGTATATCCAACATATATGCCTAAATATTTATATATATTAACTCTCTATATTTTTACCGTTTATTTCCAATATAATGGGCCTCCGACTTCTACATTCAAACTTTAGTTTTGTCTTCATTAACCACTAGTCCCATGTGGTGACACTGGTTTCCGAAATTGTCCAACACTGTTTGAATCTTTGAAATATCTTTGCCCTGAAACAAAATATCATCGGCATATATGATTGGAGTTACCCAATTTGAGTATTTCTCAGATGCTATCTTATTCATTAGTACATAAAACAGGGTGAGACTCAACACTCCTCCCTGAGGTGTGCAGTTCTTGACCTTGATACCTTGAACCATACAACCTTGATACCACACCTGAGCCTTCCTTTCCTGAAGATAATCCCCTATCCAGCGCAATAATCTCCCTTCAACACCAAGACCAGCTAATTCATATAAAATAATCTCTTTGTTGGCTTTATCAAAAGCTCCTTATAAATCAATAAAAATTCTATAATAATCATTACCATTAGCTAGACATTTAATAATACAGTCAGAGGTACTTTTTCCTCTGAGGAACCCGAAAAATTATTAGACAGCTGATCACCTATTATATTCAAAAGTTTATTTAAAATGATCCTCTCCATCATTTTACAAAAACACGAGGTTAAAGACACAGGTCTGTACTCTCCATTGGCTTAAGGGATAAGGATGATCATAGTTCTTTTTCATTTACTGGAATTCTGCCCTCTTTATAACTAATATTAAAGAGGTCTAACAGCAGGCTTTTCGTCATAATGGCAAGTTCATTAAGTATTTCATAAGTTACTCCATCCTCCCCAGGGGCGGTAGATTTCCCAACTTTAATTGCCGTTATTAGTTCTTCTCTGGTAATACCTGTGCAAGTGACATCACCACTGTTACCTGCTGTAAGTATAAAATCCTTTCTTAGATCTTTCCAAGAATCAAACGACTCTCTCGTTACAGCGGGTAATTAAATGAACTAAGTTTGGCAGCTTCCGCCCATTTATTTACGAGACCTTTTGCAATTCCTTACTGGTCAGGATGTGCAACAAAATTATGCTTTTTACCCCTTATTTCATTTATGTCTTGCCAGATTTCCTTCAAGTTGTTACTCCCAACTTTCTCTGCAAACTCCTGCCAATACTTGCTCCAAATTTCCTTTCTCTTCTCCGCACACTTTTATGGGGGATGCTTTTCTATACCAGATGTTTTCCGGTTCAATGTTGCATTAAATACATCTACCTCATCAATTAAATCTTAATAAAATGCTTCTGCCGAAACTGGCTTATAAGTATCATACCAAGACTTAATATAACCAACAAGACCCCTTAATTCTCCCTTATTAAACTTTAAGCTTTTCCTCTGAAGGCAGGCATGCTTTTTATCTAGTTTAAGCTGTATTTGTAATGCAAAATCTCTTAGCATTTCATCCACAGTAAGACAATTCTCCTCTATGCCCTCAGCATTTATCAAACAAGCATAATCTAATCTCCCTCCCCTCAGATGAGTAGGAGAGGGCTCGCCCAGCAGTTGAACATCTTCATGTTCAACATGTTCATCTTCATGTTCAGAATGTTACCATCCCTATCCCCAGTTTCCTGGAGTGCTGCTATGTTAATATTCTCTCTAAGAGTATAATAGTGTACATCCACCGCTCTAGTTTTTAATCCATTAACGTTCCAAGATAATATTATCAATCTACTTTCATCCATGAACTCCGTAATATTTTTTCTTTCTCCTCACTTGCACAACTACTACTAACATCGAAGGTAATAGTATTCATATCTATTTTCTTTGTTATTTCTGTATACCTTTTTACTTTAACGAAGGTACCCCCCAGGTGTAGGGAGGAATGATCTTTTCCAGGTATATTTTGAAAATCAGCATCGTTTTGCCACGTACCGCTTCGGTGGGTAGGCGGTTCCATGAGTTAATAACTATGTGGGTGAAAAAGTATCTCCTGTAACTGGTAACTGGCTATTCAGACGAAGGACTTCGGGTAGATGTAGTTTACATGGACCTGAACAACGGTCGTAGTCTGCTGTCTGCTCTGTGTCGAGGCTGTAGCGTCTTGGGTCGATTAGAACTGTACACGCCGAGTGCTACATTCTTGACTGGAGATTGTACTGTGTGCTATTCGATTGATTGATGAAGATTAAGCCACCCAAGAGGTGACACGGGCATGAATACCCCGTAAGTGGTGGCCCTTTTGAGCCATTACCAATATCAAGAGCTGATACTGGAGATCTGTGGAGGTGCGACTGCACCCTGCGTGACGGGAGATGTCTCCCGTGTGGTGTGTGCTATTCTGATTTATTTATAAAGATTAAGCCACCCAAGAGGTGGCACGGGCATGAATAGCCCGTAATGTGCTATTCTCAAGTCGCTTGCTTATGTACGGTGACGACACCTCACAGTAAGATACAGAAGGGTGGAAAACCGTTACCTGTAAATAGGGATAGGATTAATGCTTGTGTAATTAGTTATGCCATTATGATGATGAGATAATGGAGTATAAGGATTACTCGATCACTACATCACCTTCAACTATTACTAGGGGAACTATTCCATGGTCCAGCGATTTTCTGAAAAGGAGTTTCACTGGCAAGCATAGTGAATTAAGAGCATAAGAATAAAGGTAACTGCAGAAGGCCTATTGGCCCATACGAGGCAGCTCCTATCTATAACCACCCAAACCCACTCATATACATGTCCAACCCACGCTTGAAACAATCGAGGGACCCCACCTCCACCACGTTACGCGGTAATTGGTTCCACAAATCAACAACCCTGTTGCCAAACCAGTATTTACCCAAGTCTTTCCTAAATCTAAACTTATCCAATTTATACCCATTGTTTTGTGTTCTGTCATGTGTTGATACTTTTAATACCCTACTAATATCCCCTTTGTTATGTCCAATCATCCACTTGTAAACCTCTATCATATCACCCCTAACTCTTCGCTTTTCCAGTGAATGTAATTTAAGCTTTGTTAATCTTTCTTCATATAAAAGATTTCTATTTTGGGGAATTAACTTAGTCACCCTACTCTAGACACGTTCAAGTGAATTTATATTCATTCTATAATATGGCGACCAAACTGAACTGCATAATGTAAATGGGGCCTAACCAGAGCAAGATATAGCTGAAGAACCACACCAGGTGTCTTGTTACTAACACTTCGATTAATAAATCCCAGTGTCCTATTTGCCTTATTACGAGCATTCATGCATTGATCCTTTTGTTTTAAATTCTTACTAATCATAACTCCCAGATCCCTTTCACAATCCGACTTCGCAATCTCAACACCATCTAGCTCATATCTTGTAACTATCATCATTACCTAGTCTCAAAACTTTACATTTATCAGCATTAAACAGCATCTGTCAATCTTTTGACCATTTCAAAACCCTATTTAGATCAACTTGAAGTGATAGTGAGTCTTCTTCCGTGTTAATTTCCCTACCTATTTTTGTATCATCTGCAAATTTGCAAATGTTGCTACTCAACATAAGAACACAAGAACAAAGGCAACTGCAGAAGGCCCACCGGCCCATACGAGACAGCTCCTACCTACAACCACCCAATTAATTTGCCAGTTCCTTTACGACTTGGGACTTAAATCCATTTACACTTTGGGCTTCTGAGTCTTTTAGTTTGTCAATGCTCTTCCTGATTGTGTCGCATGTAATTGGTATTTCTCTTAATTCATTCTCCTTACCTCCGACAAACATTTGTGTTGGTGATGGGATGTCATTCAAGCTTTCTAGTGTGAACACTGATGTTAGGTATTCATTGAGAGTGTTTGCCGCCCTTTTATGATACAACTTAAAATTGTTAGTCTCATCTTTTATGGGTCCTACGGAGTCAGTTCTTTGTTTGGGTTTTACTTCGTATTTACTTGCCCGAAACGCTATGCGTATTAGTGGCTTTAGGTATTGTATTTTAAATTTTAAAATTTTGCCCCGAGGTGCGAGTTTGTTGGGAGTACTTAGCTGTATCATTAGCAAGGTAATTAACTATAGTTGCTGTCCCTCCGTCCTTTAACAAATCCATTGACCCCTCCCCTAACTTGCCTATTTTGTGCAATAGTCGGTTTAGGATGATCCTTTCAAGCATCTTCCAAGTGCATTACATGAGACTGATAGGTCTATAATTGCCGGGTCATTGGGTTTCGGTATTGGGACCATTATTGCATGTTTCCATTGTGTGGGCAACACTCCACATAGGAATGACTTGTTAAACAGGTGGAGTAGTGGATTGCCAGACACTTCACACAGTGCATTGAGTATGTCGTAGGTGACGCCATCTTCACCAGGTGCTGTACTTTTACCCTTTTCATAGCCCCCTTTACTTCCTTGGCTGTAATTGGTTCCCCATACTCGTCATCACTAGATTGTGCTCTTGTTATCCTAATCCTTCTGTCATTATGTCGGAGGAGCTGTTCCCTGCTTACTTCTGCAGGGAGGGAGGATGATGATGCTGCATCACTCCACTTGTGTATTAGTTCTTCAGCCTTACCCTGGGGGTCGTTGTGAGCCGAAGGCCGGGCTCTGCTCCCCTTAGCTACCTTAATTTTTGCCCACACTTGTCTTGCAGACGTTTCTCTTCCAATAGAGCTAGGTGAACTCTAGTCATTGTCTTTCCCTTTGTAACTCATCTGCAATGTATGTACCTTTACCTGAATAAAAACCTAATCTAAATCTATATCTAATCTATATGCTTAGATATATGCAAATGAGGAGAGTAATAGAGCGAAACCTTTAAAATACTGAACAATTTGGAGATATTGATTCATACAATTTCTTCAAAAGGTCAGATGTAACACGAACCAGGAGCAAAGGTTTCAAGCTCAACAAGCCACAGTGTAGGAGTGACAACAAATGCTTTTTAACCCATACGATTATGATCATGGCAATAAGGTTTCTAAAACAGTAGGCATTCTTCCAAAGCCAGACACTGTACTATGTTCCTCGCCCTACCTAGTTCACCTCAGTATTATTCACTCATTATCTATGTCTTGTCTATTTATGTCTTATAAGGTTACAAGACGTACATTAGTCAATACAATTGGTGCTTAAAATGTTAAGGATCTCTTGTGAAAAACGGGTATTAATCAAAAAATTTATTATGTAAATAAATAAAAAAGCCCAAGGGCCATGAAGTAACAATAATGCAAGGCCGGCACAAGCTGGCGTAAGTAGAGAAGGACGGAAGATTCTTCATATTAAAAGACCCTGCTTCTCCAAGATGGCAGTCACACCCTGCTTGCCCTGGACAATCACCATATGGAGAAGGACTGTTTACTGTGAAGGGAAGTCCACAAATGCAATGCCAGCATGAGTCAGTCTTGAAGGGTAAACGATGATGGCACCCTCACAGTAACACAAAAGCCGAGCAAGCCCAGTGAGGAAGACCTGTTGATGGGAAGGAGGAGAATCATTAGTCACAACAAAATCCACATAGAAACAAAGGAGAGAAAAAAATAAAGTGGATGTCTTCTTTTTGTATAGACATAATAAATATTGCCATTTGGCTATGTATTTATATGATATATAATAGAATACAGCATAAAACAAAATAAGAGGGGTGTAGGAGAAGAAAAGATTAGTGTTCAGTGAGAATCCACAAGGTCTTCTCTGAATACTCTTTATTTTCTTCAAGGCTGTGGGTCCCTACAATTGCACCAGAGGTGGTACACACCCCTATTATTATTTAAACAGGTGAGTACACACACGGTGTTAGCAAACTTAGCCTCCAAACACACACACACACATGGTATCAGCAACTTAGCCTCCAAACACACACACACATGGTATCAGCAAGCTTAGCCTCCAAACACACACACACACATGGTATCAGCAAGCTTAGCCTCCAAACACACACACACACACACATGGTATCAGCAAGCTTAGCCTCCAAACACACACACACATGGTATCAGCAAGCTTAGCCTCCAAATACACACATGGTATCAGCAAGCTTAGCCTCTAAACACACACACACAAATGGTATCAGCAAGCTTAGCCTCCAAACACACACACACACATGGTATCAGCAAGCTTAGCCTCCAAACACACACACACACACATGGTATCAGCAAGCTTAGCCTCCAAACACACACACACACATGGTATCAGCAAGCTTAGCCTCCAAACACACACACACACACATGGTATCAGCAAGCTTAGCCTCCAAACACACACACACACATGGTATCAGCAAGCTTAGCCTCCAAACACACACACACATGGTATCAGCAAGCTTAGCCTCCAACACACACACACACACACATGGTATCAGCAAGCTTAGCCTCCAAACACACACACACACATGGTATCAGCAAGCTTAGCCTCCAAACACACACACACACATGGTATCAGCAAGCTTAGCCTCCAAACACACACACACATGGTATCAGCAAGCTTAGCCTCCAAACACACACACACAAAAATGGGGACATTGAAACAGTTGATAAACTTGATTTCAAGAGAGAGAGGTCACTATGGGGAACTTCAAATTTTTTTTAATAAGTAATTAGGCAGACTTGTTGCTAGACAGGGAAGTAAATTAAATGTATGCCAAATTTTGCAAAATATACAATGAAGGCACACAAACATTCATACCAAAACAGAGATGCAGGGCCAGAAAACAGGATTGGTTCAACAGAAATTGAGAGAGGGCCACAGACCAAAAGACACAAAAATGGAATGAAAGACATTGAAAAACTACAAGCAGATGTCAACAAAGTTTTCGATTGGGCAGCAGAAAATAACATGATGTTTAACAGTGATAAATTTCAGGTATGGCAAAAATGAGGATCTGAAACATAATACAGGGTACAAAACACAATCGAATCTTCCCATAGTAGAAAAACAGCATGTCAAGGATTTGGGAATAATGATGTCCGACGATCTAATGTTTAGGGAGCATAACCAAGCAAATATTGCGTCAGCCAGAAAAATGATCGGATGGATTACGAGAACTTTCAAATCCAGGGATCCCATCACAATGGTTGTACTCTTCAAGTCACTTATGTTGTCCCGTCTCGAGTACTGCTCAGTATTCACTTTCCCCTTCAGAGCACGGTTGCACGGTTGTTCCTGCCGGAACAACCGTGGACATCTTCAGGAGAAAACTGGACTGTTTTCTAAGAGAAGTTCCGGATCAGCCGGGATGTTGTGGGTATGTGGCCCTGCGGGCCGCTCCAAGCAACAGCCTGGTGGACCAAACTCTCACAAGTCGAGCCTGGCCTCGGGCCGGGCTTGGGGAGTAGAAGAGCAGAACCCCATCAAGCAGGTATCAAAATAGAAAGAAGCCAAACCCCCAATCATACCAGCGATACAAAGATGCGAGAAACAACTATACAGCAGTAAGGGAAGAGGCAGAAAGAAATTTTTAAAAAGGGATAATGGATAAATGTAAAACAGAACTGGGCCTATTCTACAAATTCATAAACAACAAATTGCAGGTAAAGGATAATATCCAGAGGTTGAAAATAGGAAACAGATTCACAGAAAATGATAATGCAATGTGTGAAACATTAAACCAAAAGTTCCAAAGTGTGTTTATACAAAATGAAATCTTAAGAGAACCAGACACAATAAGAATTTCTGAGAACATCATAGAGCGTATAGAGGTGTCTAGAGATGAAGTGGAAAATATGCTAAAGTAGCTAAGTAAGAACAAAGCAGTTGGTCCAGATGGAGTTTCACCATGGGTTCTGAGAGAATGTGCATCTGAGCTCAGCCTTCCACTTCACCTGATCTTTCAGGCATCCCTGTGTACAGGAGTCATAGCAAACATGTGGAAAAAGGCTAACATAGTTCCAATCTACAAAAGTGGCAACAGGGAAGACCCCACCTCTCTCAGTTATAGACCTGAATCATTGACAAGTGTAACAGTGAAAGGATTGAAAAAAAAAAATAATAAAAACTAAATGGGTAGAACACCTGGAGAGAAATTATATAATATCACACAGACAGTATTGTTTTCGATCTGGAAGATCCTGTGTATCGAATTTACTCAGTTTCTATGATTGAGCCACAGAGATTTTAAAGGAAAAAGGTAGTTGGGTTGACTGCATCTATCTAGACATAAAAAAGGCTTTCGACAGAGTTCCACATAAGAGGTTGTTCTGGAAACTAGAAAATTTTGGATGGGTGACAGGTAAGCTTCTAACATGGATGAAAAATTTTCTGACTGATAGAAAAATGAGGGCAGTAATCAGAGGCAATCGGACTGGAGAAGTGTCACAAGTGGAGTACCACAGTACATGCACCAGAAATGTTCATTGTCTACATAAATGATCTACCAGTTGGAATACAGAATTATATAAACATGTTTGCTGATGATGCTAAGATAATGGGATGGATAAGAAATTTAGATGATTGTCATGCCCTTCAAGAAAACCTGGACAAAATAAATATATGGAGCACCACTTGGCAAATGAAATTTAATGTGAATAAATGCCATGTTATGGAATGTGGAATAGAACATAGATCCCACACAACCTACAAATTATGTGAGAAATCTTTATATAATTCTGATAAAAGAAAGAGGTCTAGGGTTGATTCTAGATAGAAAACTATCACTTGAGGCCCACATAAAGAACGTTGTGTGAGGAGCCTATGCCATGCTTTCTAACTTCAGAATTTTGTTTAAATACATGGATAGCGAAATACTAAAGAAATTGTTCACGAGTTTTGTTCGGCCAAGGCTAGAATATGCAGCGGTTGTTTGGTGCCCATATCTTAAGAAGCACATCAACAAACTGGAAAAGGTGCAAAGACATGCTACTAAGTGGCTCCCAGAACTAAAGGGCAAGAGCTATGTGGAGAGGTCAGAGGCATTAAATATGCCAAAACTAGAAGACAACAAAAAGAGGTGATAAAATCACTATGTACAAAATAGTAACAGGAATTGATAAAATCGATAGGGAAGATTTCCCGAGACCTGGAACTTCAAGAACAAAAGGTCATAGATTTAAACTAACTAAACAAAGATGCCAAAGAAATATAAAAAAATTTCCTTTCGCATACAGAGTGGTACACGGTTGGAACAAGTTAAGTGAGAAGGTGGTGGCGGCCAAGACCGTCAGTAGTTTCAAAGCATTATGTGACAAAGAGTGCTGGGTAGACGGGACACCACGAGCGTAGCTCTAATCCTGTAACTACACTTAGGTAACTACATTTGGTGTCAGCAAGCTTACCGTCGAAACACACACAAACAGCCTGCCTATTATTCAAGGCCTTCTCTGAGTACTCTCTATTTTCTTCTCTGAGGCTATGGGTCCCTAATCTTGCACCAGAGGTGGTACAACTTTTAAGTTTTTAACTACTGCACTGAGCACCTGATTTTGGCAAAGACTTCTTAGTGCAATTGTCAAGGACATAGTTCTGGTATTTTTTTGTTTATAAATATTCAGGTATAGTTAATGTCAAAATGTTTCAAAACTCAACAATTTATATTTCAAAACAAAAAAAGTAATGAAAACATTACAAAACATTAAAATATAGCCTAATTAATTAATTAATAAAATAGCACAACTCTCAGAATGTCTAAAGGTGCTTTGAGCAATGAAGTAGTTAATTTTATATATATAATATTATATATATAATATATATTTACCTGTGACTACTGCTTAGCAAAAATTTGATCTCTGTGAAAATTGGTCTCGTCATTGCTAGGAGATATTTTA